>NC_061510.1:406883238-406909928 GCF_022539505.1 Lolium rigidum
ATCGAGATCTAACAGAAATAAGCCATTCTTTACAGGTGCTCGACCTTAAAAGATATTATTCATAAAAATAGAACAACCATTATTCTCAGACTTGAATGAATAACCGTCTTGCATTAAACAAGATCCAGATATAATGTTCATGCTTAACGCGGGTACAAAATAACAATTATTTAGGCTTAAAACTAATCCCGAAGGTAGATGTAGAGGAAGTGTGCCGACAGCGATCACATCGACTTTGGATCCATTTCCAACGCGCATCGTCACTTCATCTTTCAGTAGTCTTCGTTTATTCTTTAGTTCCTGTTTCGAGTTACAAATATGAGCAACCGAACCGAGTATCAAATAGCCAGGTACTAGAACGAGAACCGAGTAAGATAAACATCTATAACATGTATATCGGATATACCTTCTTTCTTCTTCTTGACAAGGCCGCTCTTCGGATCCGCCAAATACTTGGAGCAATTACGCTTCCGGTGTCCCTTCTCCTTGCGGTAATAGCTATCAACATCGGGCTTAGGGCCGTTCTTAGGTTTCATAGGAGGCGTGGCAGCTTTCTTGCCACCCTTCTTGAATTTTCCCTTAGACTTGCCCTGTTTCTTGAAACTGGTGGTCTTGTTGACCATCAACACTTGGTGCTCTTTCTTGATCTCAATCTCATCAGCTTTTAGCATGCCAAAGAGTTCAGGTAACTCCTTGTTCATGTTCTGCATATTGTAGTTCATCACAAAGTTCTTGTAACTTGGTGGCAGTGATTGAAGGACACGATTAATCCCCCATCTGTTAGGAATCACTATTCCCAAGTCACTGAGTTTCTTCGCATGCCCGGTCATGGCGAGCATGTGCTCACTAACGGAGCTGCCTTCTTCCATCATGCAGCTGAAGAAGTGTTTCGATGCTTCATAGCATTCCACGGCCGCATGAGTCTCAAAAATAGCTTTCATCTCATTGACCAACTCATGAGGATCGTGGTGCTCAAAACGTTTTTGAAGATCGGCTTCCAGACTGCACAGGAGGGCACACTGAACTTGAGAGTACCGAGTTTTCCGAGTCTCGTAAACAGCTTTTACTTCATCGGTTTCAGTTTCTACAGGAGGGTCACCTAGCGGTGCATCAAGCACATATTGCAGATTTCCGCCAGAGAGGAAGATCCTCACATGACGGAACCAGTCGGTGAAGTTGCTACCGTTGCTCTTAAGTTTTTCTTTCTCTAGGAACTGGTTAAAATTGATTGGGGACGCCATCTCTACAACATATATTTGCAATAGTTTAGACTAAGTTTATGACAAATTGAGTTCAAATTTTAATTCAACATAATTAACAATCTAGGTGAACTCCCACTCAAAACAATATCCCTCGCATTGTCTTAGTGATCACACGAACCAAATCCACCGCACCTAAGTCCGATCATCACGAGACAAGGTGTGATTTCAATGGCGAACACTCAAAGTGTTCATCACATCAACCATATGATTCATGCTCTACCTTTCGGTATCACGTGTTCCGAGACCATGTCTGTACATGCTAGGCTCGTCAAGGCCACCTTAGTATCCGCATGTGCAAAAACTGGCTTGCACCCGTTGTATGCACTTGTTGATTCTATCACACCCGATCATCACGAGATGCTTCGAAACGACAAGTCTTGGCAACGGTGCTACTAAGGATGAACACTTTATTATCTTGAGATTTTAGTGAGGGATCATCTTATAATGCTACCGTCGCGATCTAAGCAAAATAAGATGCATAAAAGGATTAACATCACATGCAGTTCATATGTGATATGATATGGCCCTTTTGTCTTTGCGCCTTTGATCTTTATCTCCAAAGCACGGACATGATCTCCATCATCTTCGGGCATGATCTCCATCATCGTCGGCGTAGCGTCAAGGTCAATGGCGCCGTCTTCATGATTGTCCTCCATGTAGCAACTATTACAACTACTTTGAAATACTACTCAACATGAAATTTAAAGACAACCATAAGGCTCCTGCCGGTTGCCACAATACAATAATGATCATCTCATACATATTCATCATCACATTATGGCCATATCACATCACCAAACCCTGCAAAAACAAGTTAGACGTCTCTAATTTGGTTTGCATATTTTACGTGGTTTAGGGTTTTCGAGAAAGATCTAATCTACCTACGAACATGAACCACAACGTTGATACTAATGTTGTCAATAGAAGAGTAAATTGAATCTTTACTATAGTAGGAGAGACAGACACCCGCAAAGCCTCTTATGCAATACAAGTTGCATGTCGAACGAGGAACAAGTCTCATGAACGCGGTCATGTAAAGTTAGTCCGAGCCGCTTCATCCCACTATGCCATAAAGATGCAAAGTACTCAACTAAAGATAACAAGAGCATCAACGCCCACAAAACCTTTGTGTTCTACTCGTGTAACCATCTATGCATAGACACGGCTCTGATACCACTGTAGGATAACGTTGCATAGAAAACAAAAAATTTCCTACCGCGAACACGCAATCCAAGCCAAGATGCAATCTAGAAGACGGTAGCAACGAGGGGTTTATCGAGTCTCACCCTTGAAGAGATTCCAAAGCCTACAAGATGAGGCTCTTGTTGCTGTGGTAGACGTTCACTTGCCACTTGCAAAAGCGCGTAGAAGATCTTGATCACCGGCGCCACGAACGGGCAGCACCTCCGTACTCGGTCACACGTTCGGTTGTTGATGAAGACGACATCCACATCCCGTTCCAGCGGGCAGCGGAAGTAGTAGCTCCTCTTGAATCCGACAGCACGACGGTGTGGTGTCGGTGGCGGTGGAGAACTCCGGCGGAGCTTCGCTAAAGCACGCGGGAGCTATGGAGGAGAGGGGCGGCTAGGGTTTGGGAGGGGGTGGCCGGCCACTTAGGGGTGCGGCCAGCTTGTGGTCTTGGGGTGTCCGGCCCCTCCCCTTGGCCCCTCATTATATAGGTGGAAGCCCCAAGTGTTGGACTACAAGTCTCCGAATAAGACCCGAACCAAAAACCTTCCATGTGATAGGGAAACCTACCCAAGGTGGGAATCCCACTTGGGGTGGGATTCCCCCCTTCCATGTGGGGGGTGTGGCCGGCCCCATAGGGGGAGTCCACTTGGGACTCCTCCCCCTCTAGGGTTGGCCGGCCATGGAGGTGGAGTCCCTCCGGGACTCCACCTTCCTTGGTGGTTTCTTCCGGAATTTTCTAGAACCTTCTAGAACCTTCCATAGAACCTTCCGCATCATTTTAAATCACATAAAATGACATCCTATATATGAATCTTATTCTCCGGACCATTCCGGAACTCCTCGTGATGTCCGGGATCTCATCCGGGACTCCGAACAAATATTCGAACTCCATTCCATATTCAAGTTCTACCATTTCAACATCCAACTTTAAGTGTGTCACCCTACGGTTCGCGAACTATGCGGACATGGTTGAGTACTCACTCCGACCAATAACTAATAGCGGGATCCGGAGATCCATAATAGCTCCCACATATTCAACGATGACTTTAGTGATCGAATGAACCATTCACATACGATACCAATTCCCTTTGTCACGCGATATTTTACTTGTCCGAGGTTTGATCATCGGTATCACTCTATACCTTGTTCAACCTCGTCTCCTGACAAGTACTCTTTACTCGTACCGTGGTATGTGGTCTCTTATGAACTTATTCATATGCTTGCAAGACATTAGACGGCATTCCACCGAGAGGGCCCAGAGTATATCTATCCGTCATCGGGATGGAAAAATCCCACTGTTGATCCATATGCCTCAACTCATACTTTTTGGATACTTAATCCCACCTTTATAACCACCCATTTACGCAGTGGCGTTTGGTGTAATCAAAGTACCTTTCCGGTATAAGTGATTTACATGATCTCAAGGTCATAAGGACTAGGTAACTATGTATCGAAAGCTTATAGCAAATAACTTAATGACGAGATCTTATGCTACGCTTAATTGGGTGTGTCCATTACATCATTCATACAATGATATAACCTTGTTATTAATAACATCCAATGTCCATGATTATGAAACTAATCATCCATTAATCAACAAGCTAGTTAAGAGGCATACTAGGGACTCTTTGTTGTTTACATATCACACATGTATCAATGTTTCGGTTAATACAATTATAGCATGGTATATAAACATTTATCATAAACATAAAGATATATAATAACCACTTTTATTATTGCCTCTTGGGCATATCTCCAACAGGCTTCGCCAAAGCGTATGCGGGAGATGTGGAGGAGGAGGGCGACTAGGGTTTGGGGAGAGGGGGCTATGGGCGCCGGCCTGCGGGGGCAAGGGTGGTGCGGCCAAGGTGTGGCCGCCCCCTCCCTCTCCTCATCTATATATAGGTGGAATAGCCCCAAGGGTTTGCCCAAAAAACGAATAAGAGTCCAACTCCTAAACCTTCCATAAGGACGAAACCTACCCAAGGTGGGACTCCTACTCAAGGTGGGACTCCCACCCCTTCCTTGGTGGGGTGGCCGGCCACCATGGGGTGGAGTCCACTTGGGACTCCTCCTCCCTTAGGCTGGACGTCCAAGGCGGGACTCCACCTTCCGCGGTGATTTCTTCTGGACTTTTCTAGAACCTTCTAGAACCTTCCATAAATGCACCAGATCATTTTCAAACTTAGAAAATGACTTCCTATATATGAATCTTATTCTCCGGACCATTCCGGACCTCCTCGTGATGTCCTGGATCCCATCCGAGACTCCGAACAAAACTTTGAACTCCATTCCATATTCCATATCTACTTAAACGACATCAAACCTTAAGTGTGTCACCCTACGGTGCGTGAACTATGCAGACATGGTTGAGACTTCTCTCCGACCAATAATCAATAGCGGGATCTGGAGATCCATAATGGCTCCCACATATTCAACGATGACTTAGTGATCAATTGAACCATTTACATACGATACTGATTCCCTTTGTCACGCGATATTTTACTTGTCCGAGGTTTGATCACCGGTATCTCTATACCTCGTTCAACCTCGTCTCCAACAAGTACTCCTTACTCGTACCATGGTATGTCATCTCTTATGAACCATTCATATGCTTGCAAGCTAATTAGACGACATTCCACCGAGAGGGCCCAGAGTATATCTATCCGTCATCGGGATGGACAATATCCCACTCTTGATCCATATGCCTCAACTCATACTTTCCGAATACTTAATCCCACCTTTATAACCACCCATTTACGCAGTGGCGTTTGATGTAATCAAAGTACCCTTCCGACATAAGTGATTTACATGATCTCATGGTCGAAGGACTAGGTAACTATGTATCGAAAGCTTATAGCAAATAGAACTTAATGACGTGATCATATGCTACGCTTATTTGGGTGTATGTCCATTACACCATTCATTAATGACATAACCTTGGTATTAATAACATCCAATGTTATTGATCATGAAACTATGATCATCTATTAATCAACAAGCTAGTTATACAAGAGGCTTACTAGGGACTCCTTGTTGTTTACATAACACACATGTATCAATGTTTCGGTTAATACAATTATAGCATGGTATGCAAACATTTATCATAAACATAAAGATATATAATAACCACTTTATTATTGCCTCTTGGGCATATCTCCAACAGAAGGGGAGCCCGCCGAGTCCTCCCCATCAGGCTCCGCCGTGAGGAGGGTGGACTAGTCCGGCAAGGGCGGAGAGGCAACATCCGTCTGCCTCGCCCCCACCGGCTTGCGCAGCTCTCCGGCCACTGGTGACTGCGCCGCCGCGCGGGCCTGCTCCAGATGGAGAAGAGGGAGGGGCCACGCCTTGAGGTTGCTACCATACTGGTCCTCGACCACCGGCAAGGATGCCGCAAACCCCCCAAGGTTCCCCACGTCCGGAACCACGGCGGCCAAGTGGGTGGCCGACCCCTCCATCGACGCCGCAGTGGAGGCCGCCGCCCGCGCCTTGTTGATACGTCTCCAACGGTATCGATAATTTCTTATGTTCCATGCCACATTATTGATGATATCTACATGTTTTATGCATACTTTATGCCGTATTTATGCATTTTCCGGCACTAACCTATTAACGAGATGCCGAAGAGCCAGTTGCTGTTTTCTGCTGTTTTTGGTTTCAGAAATCCTAGTAAGGAAATATTCTCGGAATTGGACGAAATCAACGCCCAGGGGCCTATTTTTCCACGAAGCTTCCAGAAGACCGGAGGACTTGCGAAGTGGGGCCACGAGGTGGCCAAACACCAAGGCGGCGCGGCCTGGGCCTTGGCCGCACCGGCCTGTTGTGTGGGGCCCTCGTGTGGCCCCCTGACTTGCCCTTCCGCCTACATATAGTCTTCGTCGCGAAACCCCCAGTACCGAGAGCCACGATACGGAAAACCTTCCAGAGATGCCGGCGCCAATCCCATCTCGGGGGATTTAGGAGATCGCCTCCGGCACCCTGCCGGAGAGGGGAATCATCTCCCGGAGGACTCTTCACCGCCATGGTCGCCTCCGGAGTGATGAGTGAGTAGTTCACCCCTGGACTATGGGTCCATAGCAGTAGCTAGATGGTCGTCTTCTCCTTATGTGCTTCATTGTCGGATCTTGTGAGCTGCCTAACATGATCAAGATCATCTATCTGTAATGCTATATGTTGTGTTTGTTGGGATCCGATGGATAGAGAATACTATGTTATGTTGATTATCAATCTATTAACTATGTGTTGTTTATGATCTTGCATGCTCTCCGTTATTAGTAGAGGCTCTGGCCAAGTTTTTACTCTTAACTCCAAGAGGGAGTATTTATGCTCGATAGTGGGTTCATGCCTCCATTAAATGCGGGACGAGTGACAGAAAGTTCTAAGGTTGTGGATGTGCTATTGCCACTAGGGATAAAATATTGATGCTATCTCCGAGGATGTAGTTATTGATTACATTACGCACCATACTTAATGCAATTGTCTGTTGTTTGCAACTTAATACTGGAAGGGGTTCGGATGATAACCTGAAGGTGGACTTTTTAGGCATAGATGCATGCTGGATAGCGGTCTATGTACTTTGTCGTAATGCCCAATTAAATCTCACTATACTCATCATATCATGTATGTGCATGGTCATGCCCTCTCTATTTGTCAATTGCCCAACTGTAATTTGTTCACCCAACATGCTATTTATCTTATGGGGAGACACCTCTAGTGAACTGTGGACCCCGGTCCTATTCTTTACATCGAATACAATCTACTGCAATACTTGTTCTACTGTTTTCTGCAAACAATCATCATCCACACTATACATCTAATCCTTTGTTACAGCAAGCCGGTGAGATTGACAACATCACTGTTACGTTGGGGCAAAGTACTTTGGTTGTGTTGTGCAGGTTCCACGTTGGCGCCGGAATCCCTGGTGTTGCGCCGCACTACATCCCGCCGCTATCAACCTTCAACGTGCTTCTTGGCTCCTCCTGGTTCGATAAACCTTGGTTTCTTTCTGAGGGAAAACTTGCTACTGTACGCATCACACCTTCCTCTTGGAGTTCCTAACGGACGTGTCGATTGCACGCATCAAGCTACTTTTCTGGCGCCGTTGCCGGGGAGATCAAGACACGCTGCAAGGGGAGTCTCCACAATCCAATCTCTTTACTTTGTTTTTGTCTTGCTTTATTTATTTACTACTTTGTTTGCTGCATTATATCAAAACACAAAAAATTAGTTGCTAGCTTACTTTATTCTGTCTTGCACTCATATCAAAAACACAAAAAAATTAGTTACTTGCATTTACTTTATTTAGTTTGCTTTATTTACTACGCTAAAATGGGTACTCCTGAAAATACTAAGTTGTGTGACTTCACAACCATAAATAATAATGATTTCTTATGCACACCTATTGCTCCACCTGCTACTACGAGCAGAATTCTTTGAAATTAAACACGCTTTACTGAATCTTGTTATGCGAGAGCAATTTTCTGGTGTTAGTTCTGATGATGCTGCTGCCCATCTCAATAATTTTGTTGAATTGTGTGAAATGCAAAAGTATAAGGATGTAGATGGTGACTTTATAAAATTAAAATTGTTTCCTTTCTCTTTAAGAGGAAGAGCTAAAGATTGGTTGCTATCTCTGCCTAGAAATAGGATTGATTCATGGACTAAATGCAACGATGCTTTTATTGGTAGATATTATCCCCCGGCTAAAATTATATCTCTTAGGAGTAGCATAATGAATTTTAAACAATTGGATAATGAGCATGTTGCACAATCTTGGGAAAGAATGAAATCTTTGGTTAAAAATCGCCCAACCCATGGACTGACTACTTGGATGATCATCCAAACCTTCTATGCAGGACTGAACTTTGCTTCGCGGAACCTATTGGATTCAGCTGCTGGAGGTACCTTTATGTCCATCACTCTTGGTGAAGCGACAAAGTTTCTTGATAATATGATGATTAATTACTCTGAATGGCACACGGAAAGAGCTCCACAAGGTAAGAAGGTAAATTCTGTCGAAGAAACCTCTTCCTTGAGTGATAAGATTGATGCTATTATGTCTATGCTTGTGAATGATAGGACTAATGTTGATCCTAATAATATTCCGTTAGCTTCATTGGTTGCCCAAGAAGAACATGTTGATGTAAACTTCATTAAAAATAATAATTTCAACAATAATGCTTACCGGAACAATTCTAGTAATAACTATAGGCCATATCCTTATAATAATGGTAACGGTTATGGTAATTCTTATGGGAATTCTTACAACAATAATAGGAACACACCCCCTGGACTTGAAGCTATGCTTAAAGAATTTATTAGTACACAAACTGCTTTTAACAAATCTGTTGAGGAAAAGCTCAATAAAATTGATATTCTCGCTTCTAAGATTGATAGTCTTGCCTCTGATGTTGATCTTTTGAAATCGAAAGTTATGCCTAATAAGGATATTGAAAATAAAATTGTTACTACAGCAAATGCCATCCAAGTTCGAATTAATGAGAATATTAGATTGACGGCCGAATTGCATGCTAGGTGGGAAAGAGAAGAAAATGAAAAACTAGCTAAAGAGAATAATGTAGCTAAAGTTTGGACTATTGCCACCACTAGCAATACTAATACCCCAAATGTTGCTGCACCTCCTACTAATAATGGTAAAAGGATTGGTGTTGGCAATGTTTCCACTTCTAATGCAAAGCCTGCAAAACTGCCGGAAACTGCTAAAACTGCTGAAATTGCCTGTGATAAAACTGCTGAATTTTTTTCCAACATTGGGGATGATGATCCCATTGCTTTAGATTATAATGGTTTGGATTTTGATGATTGCCACATCTTTGAAGTTATAAAGTTCTTACAAAAACTTGCTAAGAGTCCTAATGCTAGTGCTATAAATTTGGCTTTCACAAAACATATTACAAATGCTCTCATAAAAGCTAGAGAAGAGAAACTAGAACGTGAAGCTTCTATTCCTAGGAAGCTAGAGGATGGTTGGGAGCCCATCATTAAGATGAAGGTCAATGACTTTGATTGTAATGCTTTATGTGATCTTGGTGCAAGTATTTCCGTTATGACTAAGAAAATTTATGATATGCTTGACTTGCCACCATTGAAAAATTGTTATTTGGATGTTAATCTTGCTGATCATTCTACAAAGAAACCTTTGGGGAGAGTTGATGATGTTCGCATTACCGTTAACAATAACCTTGTCCCCGTTGATTTTGTTGTCTTGGATATTGAATGCAATGCATCTTGCCCCATTATATTGGGAAGACCTTTTCTTCGAACTGTTGGAGCTATCATTGATATGAAGGAAGGTAATATTAAATATCAATTTCCTCTCAAGAAAGGTATGGAATACTTCCCTAGAAAGAGAATGAAGTTACATTTTGATTCTATTATTAGAACAAATTATGATGTTGATACTTCGTCTCTTGATAATACTTGATACACACTTTCTGCGCCTAGCTGAAAGGCGTTAAAGAAAAGCGCTTATGGGAGACAACCCATGTTTTTACTACAGTACTTTTATTTTATATTTGAGTCTTGGAAGTTGTTTACTACTGTAGCAACCTCTCCTTATCTTAGTTTTTTGCATTTTTGTGCCAAGTAAAGTCGTTGATAGTAAGGTTCATACTAGATTTGGATTACTGCGCAGAAACAGATTTCTTTGCTGTCACGAATCTGGGCCTAATTCTCTGTAGATAACTCAGAAAATTATGCCAATTTACGTGAGTGATCCTCAGATATGTACGCAACTTTCATTCAATTTGAGCATTTTCATCTGAGCAAGTCTGGTGCCTCAATAAAATTCGTCTTTACGAACTGTTCTGTTTTGGCAGATTCTGCCTTTTATTTCGCATTGCCTGTTTTGATATGCTTGATGGATTTTCCTATTCCATTGACTTTCAGTAGCTTTTTGCAATGTCCAGAAGTGTTAAGAATGATTATGTCACCTCTGAACATGTAAATTTTGATGGTGCACTAACCCTCTAATGAGTTGTTTTGAGTTTGGTGTGGAGGAAGTTTTCAAGGATGAAGAGAGGGAGATGATACGATATGATCAAGGAGAGTGAAAGCTCTAAGCTTGGGGATGCCCCGGTGGTTCACCCCTGCATATTTTAAGAAGACTCAAGCGTCTAAGCTTGGGGATGCCCAAGGCATCCCCTTCTTCATCGACAACATTATCGGGTTCCTCCCCTAAAACTATATTTTTATTCCATCACATCTTATGTGCTTTGCTTGGAGCGTCGGTTTGTTTTTGTTTTTGTTTTTGTTTGAATAAAATGGATCCTAGCATTCATTGTGTGGGAGAGAGACACGCTCTGCTGTTGCATATGGACAAATATGTCCTTAGGCTTTACTCATAGTATTCATGGCGAAGGTTGAATCTTCTTCGTTAAATTGTTATATGGTTGGAATCGGGAAATGCTACATGTAGTAATTCTAAAATGTCTTGAATAATTTGATACTTGGCAATTGTTGTGCTCATGTTTAAGCTCTTGCATCATATACTTTGCACCCATTAATGAAGAAATACAAAGAGCTTGCTAAAATTTGGTTTGCATAATTGGTCTCTCTAAAGTCTAGATAATTTCTAGTATTGAGTTTGAACAACAAGGAAGACGGTGTAGAGTCTTATAATGTTTACAATATGTCTTTTATGTGAGTTTTCCTGCACCGGTTCATCCTTGTGTTTGTTTCAAATAACCTTGCTAGCCTAAACCTTGTATCGAGAGGGAATACTTCTCATGCATCCAAAATCCTTGAGCCAACCACTATGCCATTTGTGTCCACCATACCTACCTACTACATGGTATTTCTCCGCCATTCCAAAGTAAATTGCTTGAGTGCTACCTTTAAAATTTCCATTCTTTACCTTTGCAATATATAGCTCATGGGACAAATAGCCTAAAAACTATTGTGGTATTGAATATGAACTTATGCACTTTATCTCTTATTAAGTTGCTTGTTGTGCGATAACTATGTTCCTGGGGACGCCATCAACTACTCTTTGTTGAATATCATGTGAGTTGCTATGCATGTCCGTCTTGTCTGAAGTAAGGGAGATTTACCACTCATTTAATGGTTAGAGCATGCATAATGTTAGAGAAGAACATTGGGCCGCTAACTAAAGCCATGATCCATGGTGGAAGTTTCAGTTTTGGGCATATATCCTCAATCTCATATGAGAACATTAATTGTTGCTACGAGGTGGCCAGACACCATTATGCATTAAAGAGGAGTCCATTATCTGTTGTCTATGTTGTCCCGGTATGGATGTCTAAGTTGAGAATAATCAAAAGCGAGAAATCCAATGCGAACTTTCTCCTTAGACCTTTGTACAGGCGGCATAGAGGTACCCCTTTGTGACACTTGGTTAAAACATGTGTATTGTGATGATAATCCCGGTAATCCGAGCTAATTAGGACAAGGTGCGGGCACTATTAGTATACTATGCATGAGGCTTGCAACTTGTAAGATATAATTTACATGGTACATATGCTTTATTATTACCGTTGACAAAATTGTTTCTTGTTTTCAAAACCAAAGCTCTAGCACAAATATAGCAATCAATGCTTCCTTCTGCGAAGGGCCTTTCTTTTACTTTTATGTTGAGTCAGTTCACATATCTCTCCACCTCAAGAAGCAAACACTTGTGTGAACTGTGCATTGATTCCTACATACTTGCATATTGCACTTGTTATATTACTTTACATTGACAATATCCATGAGATATACATGTTATAAGTTGAAAGCAACCACTGAAACTTCAATCTTCCTTTGTGTTGCTTCAATACCTTTACTTTGATTTATTGCTTTATGAGTTAACTCTTATGCAAGACTTATTGATGCTTGTCTTGAAAGTATTATTCATGAAAAGTCTTTGCTTTATGATTCATTTGTTTACTCATGTCATTACCATTGTTTTGATCGCTGCATTCATTACATATGCTTACAATAGTATGATCAAGGTTATGATGGCATGTCACTCCGAAATTATCTTTGTTATCGTTTACCTGCTCGGGACGAGCAGGAACTAAGCTTGGGGATGCTGATACGTCTCCAACGTATCGATAATTTCTTATGTTCCATGCCACATTATTGATGATATCTACATGTTTTATGCATACTTTATGCCGTATTTATGCATTTTCCGGCACTAACCTATTAACGAGATGCCGAAGAGCCGATTGGCTGTTTTCTGCTGTTTTTGGTTTCAGAAATCCTAGTAAGGAAATATTCTCGGAATTGGACGAAATCAATGCCCAGGGGCCTATTTTTTTCCACGAAGCTTCCAGAAGACCGGAGGACTTACGAAGTGGGGCCACGAGGTGGCCAGACACCAGGGCGGCGTGGCCTGGGCCTTGGCCGCGCCGGCCTGTTGTGTGGGGCCCTCGTGTGGCCCCCTGACTTGCCCTTCCGCCTACATATAGTCTTCGTCGCGAAACCCCCAGTACCGAGAGTCATGATACGAAAAACCTTCCAGAGACGCCACCGCCGCCAATCCCATCTCGGGGGATTCAGGAGATCGCCTCCGGCACCCTGCCGGAGAGGGGAATCATCTCCCGGAGGACTCTTCACCGCCATGGTCGCCTCCGGAGTGATGAGTGAGTAGTTCACCCCTGGACTATGGGTCCATAGCAGTAGCTAGATGGTCGTCTTCTCCTTATGTGCTTTATTGTCGGATCTTGTGAGCTGCCTAACATGATCAAGATCATCTATCTGTAATGCTATATGTTGTGTTTGTTGGGATCCGATGGATAGAGAATACTATGTTATGTTGATTATCAATCTATTACCTATGTGTTGTTTATGATCTTGCATGCTCTCCGTTATTAGTAGAGGCTCGGCCAAGTTTTTACTCTTAACTACAAGAGGGATATTTATGCTCGATAGTGGGTTCATGCCTCCATTAAATCCGGGACGAGTGACGGAAAGTTCTAAGGTTGTGGATGTGCTGTTGCCACTAGGGATAAAACATTGATGCTATGTCCGAGGATGTAGTTATTGATTACATTACGCACCATACTTAATGCAATTGTCCGTTGTTTGCAACTTAATACTGGAAGGGGTTCGGATGATAACCTCGAAGGTGGACTTTTTAGGCATAGATGCATGCTTGGATAGCGGTCTATGTACTTTGTCGTAATGCCCAATTAAATCTCACTATACTCATCATATCATGTATGTGCATGGTCATGCCCTCTCTATTTGTCAATTTCCCAACTGTAATTTGTTCACCCAACATGCTATTTATCTTATGGGAGAGACACCTCTAGTGAACTGTTGACCCCAGTCCAATTCTTTACATCGAATACAATCTACTGCAATACTTGTTCTACTGTTTTCTGCAAACAATCATCATCCACACTATACATCTAATCCTTTGTTACAGCAAGCCGGTGAGATTGACAATCTCACTGTTACGTTGGGGCAAAGTACTTTGGTTGTGTTGTGCAGGTTCCACGTTGGCGCCGGAATCCCTGGTGTTGCGCCGCACTACATCCCGCCGCCATCAACCTTCAACGTGCTTCTTGGCTCCTCCTGGTTCGATAAACCTTGGTTTCTTTCTGAGGGAAAACTTGCTACTGTACGCATCACACCTTCCTCTTGGGGTTCCCAACGGACGTGTCGATTGCACGCATCACTTGTCACGCACGCCCAGCTCATCCCATTCCTTGCGAGACGGGCTGAGGTCGTCGACATCATCGTCGTCCTCATCCTCGTCCTCCGGCCCCGCCCTTAGGGGAGGAGGTGGGGCAGAGTGTGACGCCCCGACCGCGTCCTCCACATGGACACCAATGTTGTAGCCCAGCTTCTTGTGAAATAGCTAGACAGTGCCCTTGAGCTTGTCCGGGTTGCGGCACGCGATGAGCATGCGCACCGGTTGCCGGCTACGGATGGACTCCCCCTCCACCCGCACCGGCCAGCCCAACATACGCATCCCAGCGAGTAGGCGGTCAGCCTGCCTCATCCGCCTCGGCACGCCCGTGAGGCGAACCCACACCTCCTGGAACATCTCGGCCGGAGCCGGGTCCGAGTCCGCCAAGCGAATGTCCACGACAGTTCCGCGAGGGGTAGGAAAAGCCTGCCGCTGCGTGTAGAGATCTGTAGAGAATCGCGCGAGGCAAACACGACAGAGAACTCATGCACACCCGTCTCCTCCACCTGCCAATGCCAATCGGCTTCCACAAGGTGGTGGAGCTCGCGGTTTAATTCCCGCGCCGACAGCACAACGTGCTTGAAGGAGATGACCGCCCCATTGGACATCTCCTCCTCCTCACCATCCTCCTTGAACTCGAGGGCAAAGAAACTCTCTCCCTCGACAGCCTGGCCCATGACCCGAAGCTCTGGCTGCTGGCCCTTGGAGGTACACGCCGCCGAGTTGTGCCCCTCAACACCACAGAAGAGGCACACCCGAGGGAAAGTGCAGGCGGCCTGGAAGTGTCCCATGCGCCCACATTTTAAACACTCCATGTTGGAGGAGGCCGTCCCTGCCACGTCCGTCGCCCCAACGATGGCACAGTGTCCAGGGTTATGGGCCTGGTCCGCCGGCTGCTTCCCGGCCGCCACCTCCACCGCACGGCCCTCACCATGAGTAGTAGAAGGCGCAGAAGGAGGCGGCTGGGCCGACGCCGCTGCCGCCTGGGCGAGGCGCGCCGCCTCCCTATTTTTCTCCCTCTCCACCCACCAGGCTGGCAGCAAGCGCCGGCATGACGACCGTCAGGGCCAGGGCTCGGGCTCCAACGCCAATGCGGGCGGCGGCGGGAGCGCGGCTCAGTCGCAAGAGGCGGCGCTGCGCGCCAAGGCTTTGGCGGAGCAAGGCCGGAACCAGCAGGGAGAACACGACAGAGAACTCATGCGCACCCATCTCCTCCACCTGCCAATCACAATCCGCTTCCACAAGTTGGTAGAATTCACAGTTTAAGTCCCGCGCCGACATCACAACGTGCTTGAAGGAGATGGACGCCCCATTGGACATCTCCTCCTCCTCATCATCCTCCTTAAACTCAAGGGCGAAGAAACTCTTTCCCTCGACAGCCTGGCCCATGACTCGAAGCTCCGGCTGTCGGCCCTTGGAGGTACACGCCGCCGAGTTGTGCCCCTCAGCACCACAGAGGAGGCACATCGGAGGGAAAGTGCAGGCAGCCTGGAAGTGTCCCATGCGTCCGCACTTGAAACACTCCATGTTGGAGGAGGTCGTCCCTGCCGCATCCGCCACCCCAATGATGGCACGCTGTCCAGGGTTACGAGCCTGGTCCGCCGGCTTCTTCCCGGCCGCCACCTCCGCCGCACGGCCCCCACCGTGAGCAACAGAAGGCGCAGAAGGAGGGGTTGGGCCGATGCCGCTGCCGCTTGGGCGAGGCGCGCTGCCTCCCTCTTTTTCTCCCTCTCCACCCACCAGGTGGGAGGGGTGTTGTTGCCTTGGTTGCCCCCGGCACGGGAGCCGCCTGCTCCCTGCTGGTTCCGACCTTGCTCCGCCAGAGCCTTGGCGCGCAGCGCCGCCTCCTGCGACTGAGCCGCGGGCCCGCCATCGCCACCCGCATTGGCGTTGGAGCCCCAGCCCTGGCCCTGCCGGTCGTCATGTCGGCGCTTGCTGCCGGCCTGGCGGTTGCCATTGCAGTGGCCCATCGCGCCGCCATGGCCACCACCACCCTGGCCGCCACCTCCCTGGCCCTAGGAGCGCTCATGGCTGCAGCCTGCGCGTACGAGAGGGAAGACGAAACGGAAGAGCGGGGGTGCGCACGCAAATCGCAGAGCAGCGGTGGCAGCGGATGTCTCGAGCGGAGGACGGGAAACCTAGGGCGAGGCGTTTATCTAGGAATGGCAACGGGTCTGCCCCCACGCGGGGACTGCCTTTTCTTCCCCGTCCCCGCGTTTGTGAAATTCTCCCGTACCCATCCCCATTCCCCACCTTGGGGACTATTTTTCCCCATCCCCATCACCCACCAGGTATAGCAGACCCACGGGTTCCCCACCCCCATTACAAACAGTAGACAAATCATGAAAATATCGCAAAAAATCAAGCTAAAAAATAACTTAATACGTGCAGAGTCACAGCACCACACACTGACACGCATAAGACATAACGAGTACTTATGTTTGACTCACATAGTTCACACAACGACACCATCGAAGGGCGTGACACACAATTTAACTTTAAGAGTAGCAAAATAATTTATTCCAGAATCCGATCATCAGCACGAGCAGAGGACCAACATCTTCTTCATTCTTTCAATATTTGAAGTATATCTTCTTTATTCTTCTACCAGTATTTGAAGTGACACATACGCAGCTTAGTCACAGAGCGAGCCCCTGCATGCATTTATAACATAGTTAAGGAAATAGCTAAATTTGTGGGATATTACCAATACATGCGGGGCTCCGCGGGGTTCGGGTATGGGGACTGCTGGAACGCCCCCCGCCCCGCTCTCCCCATCGGGGAGCATGTCTTGCCGTTAATACCCCCATGGAGATAAATTAGATACCACACCTGGCCCCTAATAGAGGAAAACCCCGTCGGGTTTCGGGTAAACGGTCTCCGTTGCCATCCCTTATCCCCTTTCGGCATCCAGAGCCAAGCCGGCGTGGACCAGGGAGCCTCTGGGCCAGAAACGTGGGCTGGCCATGGCCCAAAGCTGTCACCGCGACCACCAGCTCAGCTCCCTGGGCAGGGCCCATGAGAGGCCCATCCACGGGCCGGGAACGCAGCGGAGGGAAACCCTCGAGCCCTAGCTGTTGTCTCCCCGGCAGCGCCGCCGCCGCCGGCGAGAGGCAAACCCCCGGCGCCTCCACCACAGACCTCCCCGGGGTCGTAGGTGGGACCGACTCCTGCGTAGCGGACGATGGCAGGTGGGGAAGAGTCACCCGCGTGGGCCCTTCCGACCACCGCACGCACGTAGCAGCGACCGCCGCCACCGGGGCGTGGGGCCAGAGCTGGCGCGGCCACCCCCCGAGGTGAACCGCGAGCCCCGCCCACCCGGCGCAAACACAGACCTCCGCGACGCACGCAGGGAGCCGCCCCGCTCGACCGCGGCTTGCAGAAAAGCCCCAAAAGGGGTGCCCTCGCCCGCGACGACGAGCATGGCCGGGAGGAGCCATCGACGCTGGGCTCGCTGGTCGCCTCGTCGTCCTCCACAGCCGACGCGAGCACCCAGAATCGCCCGCCGCAGACGGAGGGGCGCGAGCAGAGTCCCGCCGGCGAGGGGAGCAGGTGGTCGGCGTCGCCGCCACGGTCGCCTCCCCTCGCCTCACTCATCTCCTTTCCCTCAACATCGCTGCATTGGCTTCCTTGTATCCAAAGTAGATCATAGTAATCTCACGTACGATGTTTCAAGTATGGGTTATGGAGACAATAGTTACAATTTATCAAGTACTGATCTCAGCTTGTGTTATATTGTTTGTATCACTACTTGCAGTTATGCATAAACACTAAGTTTCTCGGTTTAAATATTATCTATTTCCATCTCGTTTGATGTAGATATAAGTTCATCTGCTAGATATCCTCAGCCCCGGCAGGGGATGACCTCAAGCATACTACCTGATGACCTGGTGGCGGAGATCCTGTCGGCTGCCACTGAAGTCCTTTTGCCGTTTCAAATGTGTCTGCAAGTCTTGGCTTGCGTTCTCATCTGATTCACACTACTGCCAGAAGCTCCCGAGAGCTCCTGTTGGTCTCCTGTACCAAAAACGTGAGCATGGCACCGCCATCCGTCTTGCTGGACTTCCCTCAACCTCAAGCGACAGGGATATTGACACAACACTTAGCTTTGTGCCACGTTATGAGTACTTAATTAGAGCTTAGGGCTTGCAGCAATGGCCTGCTTCTTTGTTATCGTGGAGGTCATACGCATGCAAAAATTTCCAACGCCATTGTGTGCAATCCGGCAACTAAAGAGTGGATGACACTTCCAGATACTCAACCTGGACCGGCCGTTCTGCTATAATTATCTCATGTTGTGTTTTGATCCACTCTGGTCCCAACAATCTATGTGTTCAACCTTCAGCGCACCCCATTCCCAGATGGTGGATACAAATCTGAAGTTAAGGTATTTTTCTCGGAGAATTCCACATGGTCTACATGTCTTTGGGAAACTGAAGATGAATTTTGGGGTGATTCAGTCTTTGTAAATGGCGTGTTGTATGTGAGGCACTTATGGGGCCATTGCCTTCTGGCACTCGATGCACCTGGCACACACACACAGTTGCTCAATGATAGGACCATTCAGCTACCGGTATTTCCAAATGGACCAGAACAGAAGGTTTGCTGCCTTAACGGGTGTCTTCTCCAGTCAACTGGACTCTTATGCTACGCACAACAAGAATTGGATGGTTGCATGATGTGATTTTGGAGTTTGGAAGGCTCTGATAGGTGGACTATTTTATGGATGCTCAAAGTAAATTTTCTCTTGTCTTGTTGATGTTCTGAAAATCTGGAGTAACATTATTGGTCTACTTTCTAAGCTATTAGTGGTCTATACTTTTTAAGCACCACTAGATGACCTGTTGCGCTATCGCGCAAATGGCCGAGGCTAACCATAAGGTTTGGCTTATTTTAGTACGGGAGCTCGGAGCGGACACTTCCACCGAGTAAAGGGGGGAGTATTAGTGTTAAATGGGCATCCAATTTGAGCTATAGTAGTATCCGACACGGTGTGTTGGAGAAAATGCGCTAGACGGTTACCTTCTCTGGTTACTGCGTTTGCTCTTGTTGCGCTATCATGTAAATGGGACAATCTAAACCATAAGCTTTGGTTTATCTTAATACTGGAGGCTCGGGAGCGCGAAGTGTAGCTCTTTCCACCGCCATCATCATCGCAGTAGCAAAGGGGGGGTATTAGGGTGAAATGGCTATCCATGGTGAGCTATAGTAATATTCGGTGTGTTTCGTTAGAGGAAACGCCCTCGACGGCCCTTCTACTCTCCTTTGGCTACTCCTTTTGCTTCAGTTGAGTTATATTATATTCGATGGGTAGGCTGGAGAAAATGCCCTCGATGTCCCTTCTACTCTCCTTTGGATACTCCACTTGCTCCCCATCGCCGCTGTCACTTGGGGAGCATTATGGTTAAATGGCTACGATTTCTTCTTCCGCCACTTGCACATTTACCTCTTTCTCTTTCAACCTGTTAGACACACTTGGGAAGCAGGGCAGGAGTCTGCACGAGGGAGTGCTGGCTCTTCACGAGATTGCTCATGAACTCAGAGTCAAAAAACTGAGGGGGCTCCTCCTCAAACTGGACTTTGAGAAAGCTTTCGATCGTGTCAGTTGGAGCTTCCTGGGGGAGGTGCTCCTCTGTAAGGGTTTTTCCCCTATGATTGTGCACCGCTTGCTGCAGTTGGTCTCGGGAGGACAAACTGCAGTTAACGTCAATGGTGTCATTGGGGATTACTTCCGGAATGCACGGGGAGTGCGCCAAGGGGACCCTCTATCCCCAATTTTCTTTGACTTCATGGTGGACTCTTTAGCTGCCATTATTGCCAGAGCTAGCGAGTCTGGGCACCTCCAGGGAGTTGTGCCTCACCTGATTCCGGGTGGTGTCACCCATCTTCAGTACGCTGATGATACCCTGATCCTCCTTGAACCCTCGGATGTTGGAGTGGCTAACCTTAAACTCCTGCTTCTCTGCTTCGAGAACATGTCAGGACTGAAGATCAACTTCGCGAAGAGCGAAGTGGTCGTGACCGGGGTCACTGACCAGGAACGTCAGAAGTTTGCTGATGCCCTGAACTGCAAGCTAGGGAGCTTGCCGTTCAAATACCTTGGCCTCCCTGTCAGCGACAAGCCCCTCTCAGTGGCGGACTGGAATTTCCTCACTGACAAGGTGGGTCACAGGGTTGAGCCCTGGCAAGGCCTTTTTCTCGCTTCTGCGGGGAGACTCGAGCTCACCAACTCTTGCCTCTCCAGCTTGCCGTTGTTTGCAATGGGGCTCTACCTCCTGCACGACGCGACTCACGGGACCATGAACCGGCATCGTTCCCGCTTCTTTTGGGAAGGAGTGGGCCCCAAGCGCAAGTACCACATGGTAAACTGGGCTACGGTGTGCAAGCCTAAGGCGTTTGGAGGATTGGGAATCCTCAACACTAAATTCATGAATATTGCTCTTATGCTCAAATGGATTTGGAAGATCTACCAAAACAGCGAGGGGTTGTGGGCAGACCCGCTGAGGGCCAAATACCTAGGCAACCATGACTTGTTCTCCCCAGCGGTGCCCACTAAGGGATCGCAGTTTTGGAATGCCATTCAGAAGATCAAATGGTATTTCAAGATGGGAGCCAAGCATAAGGTGCGCAATGGGAAGCGTACCTATTTTTGGCTCGACCGGTGGACGGGCTCGGGGCCCTTGCGTCCGAGTTTTCCCCGCCTATTCGCGTGCTGTGACAATCACTTTGCCACAGTGGAAGGGGTTCGCGACAATGACGGCTGGCATATCAGATTCAGACGCTCCTTCGGTCTTGCGGAGACGGTGGAATGGGAGAACCTGTGCCGGATCTTCGACCTCACTCCCACTTTAATAGGTGAGGACGAGGTCCGCTGGTCGTTGGAGCCTTCCGGGGAATACTCCTCTAACTCCATGTACTGTAAGCTATCCCAGGGCGGGGCTATCGCCCATTTCAAGGAGGTTTGGCGCACCAAAGTGCCGCCAAAGATCCGCGTCTTTCTCTGGCAGCTCATTAGAGGTAGGCTGCCAGCCGGGGACCAGCTGGTCAAGAGGCGGGGGCCCTCTGATGGCAGCTGTGCCCTTTGTGGTGAATGGGAAACTTGCGATCACATTTTCTTCAACTGTCACCTAGCGAAATTCATGTGGGCGGGAATTAGGGAACTCCTGCACTGCTCCTGGAACCCGGCAGGGGTCGCGGATTTCATGGCCATTGTGAATGGCCTTACGGGTCGTCTCCGTAGGTTAGCTTGGTACACCTTTGCGGCTCAATGCTGGGCCCTTTGGAACATACGCAATAAGCTAGCTATAGAGGGATCCCTGATCGGCAACCCGGCTGACGCCATCTTCAAAATGTCTATTCATATGCAGAGCTGGAGGGTTCTGGTCAGACCGAGGGACTTACCGCTGCTGGACGCGGCGCTGGACGAGGTTAGGAGGCTTCAGCGGAGGCTACGCGACGATGATGGAGGATGACCCGCACCTGGACTGCACCCGCACCACCCCTCCACTGTTCGACGCTTTGGCTATGTGTAGTCTTCTTTCTGTTCCGAGACTTGGTATTTGTGGTTTGTAATGACTAAGGCATCAGACTATTCGTATGGGGTGTGAGTTTGTATCGCTACTATGTTGCTTTATATATAAAGCTGGGCCAAGGGCCTTCCCTTTAAAAAATTGTAGCTACTCGCAGGTGAATTTGACGTATTGCATAACAACTTCATTTTTTGGCTAATTGATTGCATAACTTAAGACTTTTATCAATTGATGGGTATTGTCAAATATGGCCAGATTACATAAACATATCAATAAATACACAACTAAACATGAAACTAATAAAAAGAGGGGGCTTGCAGACCGAGTAGAAGTGATCATTCATCCAGTTGTCTGCAAAGCGTCCTGGTCCCTGCCTTGTGATAGGGTGACGGCCTTGGTTCCCAGTCATGGTTCTGGCAAGGGGGCAAGTGGGGCCAGGGCGCAGCAATAAGGAACTCTTGATCCCTTCTCAGAATCTGAAATTCTCCCATTAGCTTAAATTAATGGATATGAGCATCTGTACATATCATGTGAGAGATTAAGAGAATCCGAATATGACCAGAGTTTCTCTGTATGCCTTAGCCTAAAACAGAAGTCCAGGGTCAATATAAGAACATCTATAAAAATATGTTGCAGTATATAAAGGGAAGCAAATTAATATTCACCATACCAGTTGCTTAAATGATGAATACACATGATAATTTGCCCCCCTGACACGATCAGTAAAGATAACCAATTCAGCTGATATAGCTTCACTACTACATGTATCATTTCGAACTCCTAACATGACAGATAAATGAAAAGACGGCCCCTTATCCAAAATCATTGCAGAATAGCACATCTAGTCTGCTATAAACCCATACAGAAATAGGAGTAACCCCAAGAAAATCCAGCAATTCATCACCAATCACTAATAAATTCTCTTCTGCCCAATTGGGTGACCGACATAAAATCTAAGCCATCGTCTCCCAAATTTCAGAACCAATCTCAAATTTTCAGATCTGCTACACCAATCAACTATGAAAAATACACGGGCAGTCACAATAACTCTAGGAAAGGCCCTCTTGGCTGCGTGTGGCTTGTTCTCGACAGCCTCATCATCAACCCTATCACATCAGCCTCATCATCAACAGTGCGTGCATAACCTCCATGGCCATTGTGAGGTATGCGACCTCAGCGGCACCTAAAACCAAATAACACAATAACCAATCAATAAGAAGATCTCAAGTTTTTCAGCATACATGCATAGCCTCCATGGCCTTTGTGAGGTCTGCGGCTTCTCTGGCATCCAGAACCAAATAGCACGTATAAGAATCAACAAGAATATTACAAGTTGGTCAGCATAACCTGGCGATTGATGAAACTCTTGAATCTGACTAAAATCTTAGTATCTTACTACTAATCCGTTTAAACTATGCATTTACATTTTACTATTTGTAGCATGTGCCATTTTTCTTACAAAAGTATCATTCCAGCAATTGGAATGTCACCAAGAAGCTATGACCGTGTACTGAATTAATCACTTCTTTCAAACATTTACTCAATGCTAGAGCTAGATTGAGTGAACAAGTAATGACCCCTCTGAATTTACTCAAGACGACAAGATAAAACATAAGAAATTGCAAGCAAACTGAAAAAAAGTGGTTTAACCTGCTGCTCAATTCTCCCATGGCCTTAAGGACAGATGGCAACGCCGTCAAATATACCTATTATCCTCCCCATCACTTTCAGCCAGGTTCCCACAGGTGAAGGCATGGGGACACCCCTAAGCTACACGGTGGTGGTAAAATATGCACGAATTACTACCAGCTCACCCAGGCATAACATAATTCCTCTTAGCGAAAGAAAGTTCTGCAAAAGTCAGATAAGATAATCAGAGGATGAAAGTGCTGAACATTCATCGTTGGCACATAGCAATTATTTTGCAGAATATAGTAAACAAAAGAACAAAGAAAGCTTACCTCAGCTCGACATAATCTAGCGGATAATAATGCACGGAGGTAGAAAAATAGTCATGCTCAGGAATACAACTGGAGGTAAAATCACCATGGATTTTGAACAATCTTGTACAAATGAGACAAACTGGGCAGAGTTAAAAAGTAACTTTAGGCATTGATACTTGATATTAGCACCCAAAAAAACTATTGATGAATATACGACAGCAAGTGAAAATTTTAGCTCAGTATGGTTTTTTAATTAAGACATAACATAGATCATTAGAAAAAATGACACACATCTCACTATCGGACGGACTGAGAGACTTAAGTGGATGCGTGGACAGGGGATAATTATGACCTAAAGATACTGACTATTTGACCATGCTTTTCCAAACACCTCAGTTCACAGGCACAAGCCAGATACATGCTTTTTCACACCACCCGCAAAGATCAACTGCTTCTTCATTTTAAAAAAATCTTTCATGGAGGCCAGTTACCGAATATCGACCTGCGACACAGTAGATTAGATAAAAGCTTAGCCGAGATCTCACAACTGAGGCAGCTACAAACAGAACCATTCTAGCTTCACATATCAAGTTACCTGAAATCAGATTGGCCCTCCTGGTCATCATTAGGAGTCACTTCTTGTGCGCCATCAGCAACAAATACAAACTGCTCACTGGCAGACTTCTCCATAGAGCAAGCACATCACCCAAAAAAACTATTGATGAATATACCACTGCACGTGAATTTTTTTAGCTCAGTGTGGTTTCTTTAATTAAGATATAACATAGAACATTAGAAAAATGACACACATCTCACTATCTGACGGACTGAGAGAGCCTGAAGTGGATGCGTGGACAGGGGATAATTATGACTTCAAGATACTTATTATTTGACCATGCTTTTATGTTGATTAAGTTGCTATTACAAATCATAAATGAAAGATTTGTTAGCTTGTTAAAGTCATCATGAGGCCATTCTAATTCATGTATAATAGAAAGGAAACTTTGCTTCCTTAGTAGGATATGCAAAATTGGAAATATAATATCAAATATTGAAAGCAGTTTGCTTCTTCAATATATCATTTGACTTTAACACTACATCAGATAGAACATTACAAAAATGATAGACATCTCACTATCTGACAGACTGAGAGACCCTGAAGTGGATGCGCGGACAGGGGATAATTATGACCTCAAGATACTGACTATTTGTCTATTTGACCATGCTTTTATGTTGATTAAGTTGCTATTATAAATCAGAAATGAAAGATCTGTTAGCTTGAGAAAGTCATCATGAGGCCATTCAAATTCATGTATAATAGAAAGGAAACTTTCCTTCCTTAGTAGGCTATGCCAAATTGGAAATATAATATCAAATCTTGAAAGCAGTTTGCTTCTTCAATATATAATTTGACTTTAACACTATATCAGCTATCCAAATTGTGACAAAGGAACTTGAAGATCAATCCTTAAATTATTCTGCATTCAAACTCTTCAATTATACCATAGCCTAAACAGTAGCAGGTATATATTGAAGAAGGGGGAATTTCCATGGCCAGAAGCACAACTTTCACGTACTCGCAGAATGAAAGATATCAAAGGATAGAACATGGACTTGCAGCATATATGAAAATAAAACATGTTTCTTTATTTTAATCATAAAATTGATACCAAGAAAATAGTTTAATACATGTAAACATATGATGCTAATGGACATATACTAAGTAAGCAGGAAAATCCACCCAACTTATAGGAACACATTTTCAAAGAGAAGGGAATTACTTTTTAGATATAGCATGAGAAAACTTTCCCTGGTTTTGTTTGTTCAACCTATGAAGATATTATGATAAAAACAATAAAGAAGAAGTGAGTGGATCACATCAAGCAAACCTGGATAGATATGGGGATTGGAAAAGCCTCACATTGGCATCTTGGCATAAGCTGCCTCGTCGTCGCTGCAAGTACTGTCAACTATCAAGTGAGAAAGAAAGCATCACGAACCTTGTAGAATTTTTGAACAGTGGATGTAGACAAATGTTGAAGACCTAATATGCAGATTATTTCTTCAAGCCTACCGTCGGCGCTCAATGGCTGACTGCATCTGCTTGCCACAACATCTCCACACCTCCTTCTTCTCTTCCATGGCCTCCTCCATTGTTGATTCGTGCCCCCCGCTGGGGGTGCCCCGGACAAGCAGGCAACGCCTAACGAAACTGAAGGGTTAACTATTATCTCAAAAACAAAGTTTGGGCTAAACATACGTGAAATCCTCATGGAGTCATGGTAAACACCTAGTATTAGATCACCAGCGTACTGAATCGCCAAGATGACTGTCGCTGCTCAAATGCACCCCCTGGAATGCGCCAGCGTCCACGCCGACATTCAGTTGAGTAGCGCAGACAGCAGGGATGACAAGACGTATGTACCAAGCCTGCAAGAGCAACAACACCTAGTATTAGACTCTCCAGCGGACTGAATCGGCAAGATCTGAAGGAGATATGCCCTAGAGGCAATAATAAAGTGGTTATTATTTATATCTTTATGTTTATGATAAATGTTTATATATCATGCTATAATTGTATTAACCGAAACATTAGTACATGTGTGATATGTAGACAACAAAGAAGTCCCTAGTATGCCTCTTAAACTAGCTTGTTGATTAATGGATGATTAGTTTCATAATCATGAACATTGGATGTTATTAATAACAAGGTTATATCATTATATGAATGATGTAATGGACACACCCAATTAAGCGTAGCATAAGATCTCGTCATTAAGTTATTTGCTATAAGCTTTCGATACATAGTTACCTAGTCCTTATGACCATGAGATCATGTAAATCACTTATACCGGAAAGGTACTTTGATTACATCAAACGCCACTCGCGTAAATGGGTGGTTATAAAGGTGGGATTAAGTATCCGGAAAGTATGAGTTGAGGCATATGGATCAACGGTGGGATTTGTCCATCCCGATGACGGATAGATATACTCTGGGCCCTCTCGGTGGAATGTCGTCTAATGTCTTGCAAGCATATGAATAAGTTCATAAGAGACCACATACCACGGTACGAGTAAAGAGTACTTGTCGGGAGACGAGGTT
>NC_061510.1:406910028-406926858 GCF_022539505.1 Lolium rigidum
CTCGACTTGGTCAAATTCTGGTGATAACAGAATGAAGGATTGAATTCTTACCATATTGCATTCACATATATGATACTCATTGCTATCAGGCCAGCTAAGAAACAACTGAGCCAACCGAGCAACATCAGGATAGTCACTACGACTTGGATCTCGTGCATATTGAGACATCAACTAAAATAATAATAATAATAAACATTAGTATATGCCACAAATGAGTCACATATAAATAGATTTAGTATGTAGTTATAGTAACTTACACAGAAGTTCAACTCCATGTAGTGGACTGGAACATCCCTAGCAAGCTGGATGTCGTGCCACGCCAGTATCCGTACATCCATATTAAAGCAACAAACGTCCATATTTTCATTCATTTTTAGTATGCTACTTATTTGTCTTAAATTAAGACTAATAGGATAAGGTCTCGAACTTTTAACCCATTCGGTCCTGTAAAATTAGAATTATGTTAATTATAATTACAAGTATGCTTTCGCAATTTATTAGAACAATACAATAAAATGAAAAAAATGTTGCTTACTCTAGTGAAGGGATATCATCAACTGTGCTGATGTATAGGCAAAGTTCATCTATTAATTCCTGATCTGTTGGATTGTCAGATGGTAACAGAAGCAATGATTGCGAGATGAACCCAATTTCCGACGCTAGTTTCGATGTTTTGTTGTTTTTAGGAGGTCCATCCACAATGACACAATCAGTAGGATCAAATGTATGTTCTTCATCATCTTTCAAGTCTCGATTCCTTATATTATCATCGTTCAAATGTGAATCCACTAAAATTACGGCTAGTTTGTTTCTAAAATCTGTCATATTGACATATTAATCAAGCAGTAAATAAAGTTAGTTTTCTAGTAATAATGATACAACCTGGAATAAGTATCGCGATATGGAGCAAATATACCTGTTCAGGAATGTCGGATAAAATATCGCCCGTGAAATATTCCATGAAATTTAACATCCATAGACCACACGATGACCTGCATGATTATAATTAATAATGATACAAAAATTAGTATTTATTCAATAAGGATAATCATTCCTCACAAAAAACGACCTTCAAAATCATTAAAATGAAAATTTGAGGGCAATTTGTTTTTCTGAATTGTAGCAGAGACAAGAGCAGTCCACGGCCCACGGCCCACGCACACCCGACGGCCGACAGGCCCGAGATTACCTCGCGGACCTCACTCCTTGTCGTCCTCACTCTATGTCTCATCACCGTCAAAAACAAAAATTGGCACTCACAGTACTCGTTGCTTCCCCCCCCCCCCCGCCCCCACCCACCGCCGTTGACCGGACCCCGGTCTCCTGCCTCGCCGCCGATGGCCTGGACGACAACCTCCTCCGTCCTCTACTCCTCTTCGTCCAGGCGACCTGAAGCCAACGGAAGGCCAGGGCACCCAGCGGGAGGGGCAAAAGGAGGTGGATGGGCGCTCCCCGTCTCCACTGGATCCGCAGCCGCGGCCACCTGCCTTCGCCACCAGGGCCTCCCCGTCCCTCTATTAACCATGGGTCCTCTTCACTCGTCGGAATCCGAGCGGGGGATGAGGGTGCTGGAGGTCGACGTGGGGGCGCTGAATCGGGGGCTCGAGAAGGCCATCGCCGGCGCCAGGTATCCCCTTCACCATTTCCTTCCTCGCCACAGGCTTTTTTTTTTTACCTGTGCATGCTAGTTAAAATATGGAATACGTATAGGGTGAACTTATTTATCTTCTTAATACTTTTTAATAGAGTTCCAAATTCGTGAATTCTTACTGCCACAGAATATTGAGAAAACAGATTGGCAAGATAAACATACTACAAATGCATTAGAATATGACAATAAAATTTAAAGAACAGACATGTATAATGTAACTGCAAGTTTGCAATACAATATTCTTGGTGTGCCATGCCGCATGTATTTGATCCAACGTTTACTCAATATAATGCTTAAAAAATCACGAGCCCTACCAATATGTTAAGGCCTTCTGGGTTCTTGTCAGACAATGCTTCATTGCTGATAACTTACACATCTAATCTGAACCCCACCAATATGTTATCTTCAAAAAATAAGCAGTAATTTTGGTATGTAGCCGTTCGTAGACCCCAGTAAGCAATTACCAAAGAGGAGGTTCGTTTCTGTTTGCAACTGATGCAACTACCTTTTGCTACAGGGATGGCATTGATGTTTGTAGATAGTTTGTCATTCCTTGACAACTTTGAGTGGACTACATGATACACCAATAGAGGTTTTATAGTGTTCATGAATTGGCTTTTCTGACATCCCAAAGTATCATCCCTGTGGTTATCACGCTTATCATTGAAAACAAAGCTGGCATGAACTGAGCCACCCCTCAACAAGTAAATAAACATTGCACAGAAATTGTTTTCCCTGTTGTTGTATTATACTGCAACTGATAGTATATGTACTCAAAATATAGTTGTATCCCATGTCTGATGCTCTTTACAGCCTGTCATTGATCCAATTATTATGTTTTCTGCGTAAGTGTTACTGCAACGGAGAACAACATGATACCTGGTATAGATCAGCACGAATGCGCTTTTGATTCTTAGGATCAGAGAAGAAATCAAGTCTCATAGTCTCCATCTTGATGTACATGTCGACTGCCCATTGCTGGAACCCACGTGCACCGAACAATATAATGTTAAAAAGTCCTTTTCTGACTTGTAGCTTGAAGCAGTAGTACTCCCTTGCGCTAACAAATTTTCTGGACCCTCCGGTTGCATCATCATCGTGGTCCTCTTCAACATCTAGAACATGGATAAAGAAATGATTGGTTGCTGATCTCCAGAAACAAAGAATAAAATGTCAAACAAGTTGAAAGCATGCGGATAATTACCTGCTACCTCATCCGTGTTTTGTTCCAGAAGTACATTTGAACTCCGATCTAGACCTTGCAAGTCTTCACGCTCGATGTCATCGTCGTTGTCCTCTTGACCGACTTTAGGTGGTGTCTCATATGGTATCCAGCGGTTCCATCCCGTCTCCCCTCTCGGGAAAAATAATGGATACGCCAAAGGATCATAACAACCATAGTAAGCTCTAATAAAAATAGGACGGTCCCCTTTTCCATAGAGGACAAGTTGCCTATCAAAAGTGTTTTGTGGGTCACTCCCTTCAACCCACATCGCTGCAACTTGGGAAGCTGTGGGGGCATTGTACCTTCGCTGGTCCAGCCTTATATCTGTGTTAAGGGATATCCTATATTCTTCTAGGTTCGGAACAGATCCAATGCTCTTAAAGGTCTGCACATATGGGTTGTCCTCTAGTATCTCCAGAATCTTCCGTATGATATTGATATCAAGGTCTGGAGAGCGCTTTACTCTATGTTCCAATGTTTCATCCGTATCATAGAAGTACAGTTGGAGATGTCTAGGTCCTTGACCACCAGGCACCAGATCGTCCATCTTATAATACATTGCTCCTTGTGCTACAAATGTATACACACCGGTTCTCGCCGCAGTGCTGACTGTCTTATCAAGGGTGACTCCAAGCCTTGTGAAGGAGAAGTGGGTGTTGAAATATCGTATGTGTTTTCTGAAATATTTTGCATCAGCATCAACCTGACTTGTAAACAACCGGCGCAACTCTTGAGGAACTTCAGGGGTAGCTATCTTGACTTTTCCTTTTCGGCAACAGAACGCGGGGCCCTCATATTGGAGCCTCATTGCTCCACAATATATGCAGTCATTGACTGGCTTCAAAACATGATGCTTCTTTGGTAGATTGTGGTACACGAAGTCATAAGGATCATCATTCTGTTTACCTTGAGGAACATCAGTTGCCACTCTGTAAGAATCGAACACATCCCCTGCACACAGATATAATTAGGAGTAAAATATATGTGCCACAATATTATATTAGAATTTTAGAGGCAATAAATTTATTCTCTGGCGTAATTTACCTATACCACTAAAAATCCTGCACTCCTCGTCATCATCCTGTATTTTTTGTTCCTCCTCTTGCATGGTTTCCAAGTTATCTGTGATAGAATCATTTTTAAAGAGGTAAAACATTTTTATGTGTAAACAAATTCTGCAATTTTACCTGCGAAAACAACATCTTGTTCAGTTGGCTCAAAAATCCCCGAAGGATCGGCGTCCTCATTGCTGTTTGTGTGAGGTTCACCTGGAAGATGCAACAAAATGTCAGGAAATATCATAATTAGCATGCCAACACCAGGTCATAAAGTATGTACAAGGGGGCCAAAAATACCAGTTCGCCGGTTTGCTGAGGGTTCTGCATGTATGATAGGTGTACATGGCAAGGAGATTGTGGCCGCTACAATGTCATCCTGGCTAGATACTGACCTGGTTTCCCGAGTGGATATTTTATAATCACGGTTCTTCTGCAACCGTGCATGCCTTTGTCCATCTGGCATTAATGAGTACCGTTCCCTATGGCGCTGTCGTGTCTCTTCAGAACAATCACGTTGTCGTTTCTTCTCAGAATACGAACTGTTGGTTACGAAGCTGTCTTGGCCATGCAACCCGGAAGATGTAGACACTTTCCGCATGTATGCATCATTTTTATGTAGCCAATCACTGCTATCGTCGTCTAACATAGCTGACTCGTTGCGCGGCATGTGAAGATCGTTGGACATCTGGGAGTATGCAGACCCGATCCGCGTAACAGCTAAAGTAGTATACAACGTGAAAACAATTAGGTTGTGATGTCATTTCAAAAATTTATGCAGTAAAGTATTTAAATTTAATGCTGGTTACGTACCATTTATATGGTAGCTAGTTATATTGCTTAGTGGAGTATGCTGTGAGCTCCCTAAAATTTCCGTGAAGCTTTAGACATTTGCCCATAATTAACACCACTCAGAGTTGCAGCCTTGATAATATGCAAAGCTCCGGACTCATGTAATTGTGCAGAACCTGTGTGTGAATTGTGGGATGCATCTATTTGCTGTACAACTGTAGCCATACCTATGAACATTTTGCAACACCTAGTTCAGCAAGGTACCATAATCTGTATTACGAAAACACGGAATAGTAATGCTGTCAGTTTAGAAGAGAAGACCTGCAGGGTCCATGTTTTCGTCATTCATACGGACTGTTGATTGCTTTTTGAGCTCTCGGGATTGGCGGCGGCGCTTTAAAATTTCATCTTTATTTTTTGCATAGCGTTCCCTATCCCTCTGCCTCTTGAGCTCTTTAGGGTCTGCATATACTACCTCTTTAGGACAAAAATCAGCAGAGCCTGAAACTAATTTTTTATATATATGATGTTTTAGGTTGATGTTACATACCTTTGGACTCATTGTCCACACTTAACAAAGATTTTGCACCTAATAATTGTGATGAACCAGATATAGTGGTCATCATAGATGCCTTGGTTTGCTCAACTATTGGATCCTTACCTACAATTACATTGTCGAAAAAAATATCAGAATTCCGTATATAATTTTGCAATATAGGAACATATTAGAACACATTACCTCCTGCAGGTGCTCTGTACTGCTGTTGGGTGACATCGATGTGCCCAGTAGTTTGAGAATGACATAAGGTGTTTTCAGCAAGCCCTGGGTCTGTTGGCCTTTTTTTTTAACTCCCGTGCTTCGCGCCGGCGATTTGAAATGTCATCTTTTTTTCTTGCATACCTCTCTCTATCTCTTTGCTTTTTGGCTTCATTAGGATCTGCAGCTGTGTAATGGTTCACAATGTTCTTGTATAAATGACATAATATAGGTTCATGTTATGTACCTTGTACTTTCGTGTTAGTTATGTCCTGCAATGGATGGTGGCTAGAAGATGACATTATGATCTGTGCTTCCTCTGTATGAAAAGTATGTAACAATTAGTTCAACAACTACGGCTCTGGTTTAAATTATACTCAGAAAATATTGACCATGGAAAACATATAATGAGCACTAATATGATAATACATGATACATAACAAAATAGATGTCATCGTTGCCAGGTTCTGTTTATGGGTCAGAAATTATTTGATATTAACTTTATTCTGTTTTTACAATTGCAGTACATTTTTATTCTTGACATTGAGTCATTTAATTTAACCTGGTGCTTAATGGAGCTCCCTGCACCTGGAGCTTGTTTCTTCGAAGAGAGTGCGTAGATGCTGCAAATGAAGTGGTGCCTGTACACAATTAAGCTGCGGTAATTAAGTCCAAGCGCAGTATCAATTCTTATTCAATTATGAACTACGTCCAAGCGCAGTATGAAATATAGCTATATATTAATTCTAGTATGATTCATATTTGGTAGGCACTTATTACTTTGTTCAAAATCTGCATGTCTATAGCAACTATCTATTGCAAAATAAATGGAAGCGTCTTGCAATTGTAACAAACCTGTGATTTTGCAGGCTTCAAATTTGAAAAGAAGCTGCAGTGATGGAAGGCTGTCGTCGATTTGTGGACGGATGGCCGGATGTTTGGACGACGATGGAAGGCGGACGATGGCGCAATGGCGGCGGCCGGGACCCCGCGGCGCAGAGATCTCGGCGGAGGTGGTCGGCGCCCCACGGTGACGATCAGGCGGCCGTGCGCGAGAGAAGCGCGACGACTGGATGACGGCAGCCGTTGCTGCAGTGGCAGTGGTCGCTGTTGGCGAAAGCCCCGGACGGAATCGGGGCAGCTGGCGCGATGAAGCACGGCGGCGGCAGGCCGGTGGTGACGGCAACGGAGGCGTCGTGCGTCGTGCGTCGGCGCACGTCTGGTGCGGTTACGTTCAATTTTCTTGCCGAAAGCTTTTTTTTTTAGCGCCAGAGCTTCCAGTACGCCAGCGTGGTTCGATCGTTTGCTGGATTTCTGATCGCGAGAGGTTCCAGTCCGGCAGGGAGTGTCCGCCCTTGTTTGTAGCGTTGGATGGATGATCTATGGCTGAGATCGTTTGGATCACCACCCTCTGTGTCTTTTTATATTAGTGGAGATTTAATCCAGTCAGCGCTTTCCTCGCAAAAAAAAAGTAACTTTGGGGTACTCAATCATTTTGATAGTCTCCTGTTTCCCTTGGATTAATTTGATGTCTCCGCCATCATATTCCTCCACAAAGGACCACCGCCACGAGGATTGCCACTGCACCACATTGATGGTAGTCAACGGTGCCCCGACGGTTCCAAGAGACGCAACCTACGGGCTACAGCGTCGCCTCGACATCATGGATTCGTTTTCACCATTTCATGGTCCGCACGGCAACACCTTGATATGTGCTACCAATGATCACGTGAAAACATTTCACCATGGATGCCTAACAGTGCTCGAGCAAGTATCGCACCTTGACCTTGATATGTGCGTGACTGAAGATTAACATGCAGAGTCTCGGTCGACTGATATGCAGTGACATCGATTATCCTAGAGTCACGGGGCGTCTCAAGTGGTTTTTACCTCTGCCTACTTGGACGAAACATAGGATTGATTAATCCACCATACCATATGCAGTGCAATAAGAAACTGACCGTATATGTTAATCACACGCTGCAATCCAGGCTACGAACTTGTGGACAGGTTTTTAACTAGACAAGGAAAAGATGGACTGCAGAGGAGACACGCACACATCTACACAAGGTATTTTGAACATGCTCAGCTGCAGTGAGAACCACTGGAACAACAGCTTCACTAGCAGTTCTGACTTTTTTTTTTTTTTTGAACACATAAGGATATATTATATTATAGCACATATACAAAGTGAGGGACTTCGACAAGCAAAGTTAAGCAGTACAAGTTTTGCAACATACAAAGAAGAAGTTCGAAAAGATGCTCCAAAGGAGAACGAGTGAAGACTACGGAAGGAGCCTGATGACGGATCAAGCGAGAACCCCGACGCGCAACCACAACTACAGTCTTCCGAGGGCCTCAGATCATGTGCTCGCCTATAGTAACATGGCGGCTCTCCCAAAGTTCTGATAGGCTTGTGCACCTGAGGTTGATAAAAGCCGAGTTGAAGATTTTTTGGAAGCTTCACCGAGCTCAGCTGCAACATGTCCCTTCCATTGAATCTGAGGACCAGCAACAACGGCGCTCTCACCCGCCATTGGTGGAACATCTCGAATGGAAAGGCTCTAACACCCTCATCTGAAGCATCTTCAAACCCATTTTTGATCCAAATGCAGCAAAAACTGATATCATTGTGATCCCCCTCACCAACAAGCATCGAGGACACCTGATAAGTCACAGAACTTGCCTCAAATGTATGAACCTGAGCCTCCCACATCAAGTCACCATAATTTGCAGTCACCACCACGATGACAAGGCAAAAGTACAGGTGATATTGCACAGAAGTGACCAAATGGAACAAATAAGACGTCTCACTTGGCTTTGGAATCCACTTTTCAACTGATGGTATATTGGTGATGCTGCTACCAATCCAAACATACTCCAGGAGAAAAAAACGGTAGTTGTAACCTGGAGCTTCGATGAAGTGGATGGAATTTGTAGCAGTTCTGACTGAAATGCTGCATGCCTGAATATATGCAGTCATCAAGTAACTCCACTTCTTCGCAAAATAAAATCAAGTCATTCCACTCATGTGCCCAGGATATGTATCCACATGTTAACAACATCAACACAACAGATGTACTTAGGCGCGTTTGGTTGCCTGCATCCCCTTGGCTTACATCGGGCCAGCAATTTTTAGCCCGTTTGGTTGCTGGGCCGAGCCGCGTTCTTGCACGAACCGCTTCTCAAAGTAGTGTCGGGACAAGCCCTGGAGAAACGCCCGATTCGGCAGTTTCCAGCGGTGCAGGCAAATCTCCATGCCCGCTAATGCAAAAGGGAATCTTCGCCGGACTGAGACGAGAATGGAGATGGCGTGAGCTGCGGCGCGCATCAGCGAAAAGGGGCGGGAAGGATTCCGTTACCTCCCGCCGCGCCCCATGGCCTATTTCTACCCCCTCATCCACGGTCCCCTCCAAATTTCGAGCTCCTCCTCCCGTCGGCAAGCAGGTAAGAGGCGCACGCATCTCCGGTCGGCGACGGTTGCAGCGGCGGCGGCGAGTACATATGGGCTGCTTCATCTACTTCCTGGTCCAGCGCATCTTCACCTCCGGCGACGAATGTAAGCCATCCCTTATCCCCGTACCGCCGTAATGTTTAGATCTAGGTTAGGAGTAGCCAGATCTTGCCTAGGGTTTGATCTTGTAGCAGGGGTTAGTCCAAAATATGGTCACCTGTCATGATCTTGCAAGGCTTTGTGCTATTCACCGTTGCAATGAACTGCTTGTCTGATTTAGGATGATTATTGGTATGGTTTGTGCTATTCACAGTTGCAATGAACTGCTTGTCTGATTTAGGATGTACTACGATGTGTGTAGGACTCCTTCTGCGATGACTTTAGCCATGCGCTTGTCTGCGTTGGGGACTCTCAGATCCCTTCGCAAGTTCCCGATTCGCAGCCCACGTATGAGTCCAAGGTCACCCCTCTGCATGTGTCTGACCTGGTGGCTCAGGTAGCGGTAGAGGTGGCGGCTAGGTTGGCCACCACTAAGAAGAACAAGAACCGCAGGGAAGCGGAGAGGGCCTTGAAGACCGGGCAGGAAAGGAATGCCACCATGAAATGGCTTCCATTCATGTCCAGCTTCGTGGTGGAGAAGATGTGCGGCTTGATCCAGAGCGGAGTGAGAACTGACAAAGGATTCAAGGAAGTCCATCTCAATTCTGTGGCGAAGGGCCTAACTGACCACTGTGGTGTGTCCGTCTGCTCCACTCAGGTGTACAACCACCTGAGGAAGTGGAGGCAGAGGTGGCTCACCATTAGCAGGCTCCGCGATCTAAGCGGTGCTCAGCGGTGCGAGTACACCAAATGCATCGTCCTTGAGGGTGAGCACTACTGCGGGCACGTCGCGGTGAGCACCTCACTAACTCAGTCCTCCTCACTAACTTTTGTGATCAGCCACGAGCAGAACTAACATGATTGTCCCTTCGTATCGTAGGATCACCCAAAGGACGCGGAGTTCCTGAATGTGCCCATCACCAACTACGACGAGATGCATACCATCTTCTCCTTCGGCCTCGCCACCGGCAAGTACGCCATGGGATCCAGTGAGCCCCTGGGCTCGGCTGCAGCAAATCCTGCACCTGAGGATGCTGAAACCCAGGAGTCCGACACGGTCAACCTCGATGCTGAAAAGCCCACCGGCGTGCCCGAGAAGCCGACCGCCAGCAAGAGAAAGAGAGGTGCCCTCGCCGACGACAAGCTGGTGGCCTTCACCAACATGACTGTTGCTGTGAAGGACGTCGCACAGGTCATCAGGGACAACAAGCCCACAGACATGCACCCTGACATGTACAATGCGGTCATGGACATGCTTGGCTTCGCCGAGGATGATCTCAGGGCCGCCCTCAGCCACCTCGTCGACCACAAGGCCCAGGGTTCCAGCTTCGTCGGCATGATCGAGCCACACCACATCCTCTGGCTGAGGAACTACCTTGCCAATTACGACGGCAAGGTGTAGTGGTGCCCTTGAGGGGGTGGTTCAGGGATGCATGCATGGATGATACGTCTCCAACGTATCGATAATTTCTTGTGTTCCATGCCACATTATTGATGTTATCTACATGTTTTATGCACACTTTATGTCATATTCGTGCATTTTCTGGAACTAACCTATTAACAAGATGCCGAAGTGCCGATTGCTTGTTTTCTCGCTGTTTTTGGTTTCAGAAATCCTAGTAAAGAAATATTCTCGGAATTGGACGAAATAAAAGCCCGGAGGCCTATTTTCTCACGAAGCTTCCGGAAGTCCGAAGACGAAACGAAGTGGGGCCACGGGGAGCCAAACCCTAGGGCGGCGCGGCCCCCCCTTGGCCGCGCCGCCCTGTCATCTGGGGCCCCTGTGCCCCCTCTCGACTTGCCCTTCCGCCTACTTAAAGCCTCCGTGACGAAACCCCCGGTACCGAGAGCCACGATACGGAAAACCTTACTGAGACGCCGTCGCCGCCGATCCCATCTCGGGGGATCCTGGAGATCGCCTCCGGCACCCTGCCGGAGAGGGGAATCATCTCCCGGAGGACTCTACACCGCCATGGTCGCCTCCGGAGTGATGAGTGAGTAGTCTACCCCTGGACTATGGGTCCATAGCAGTAGCTAGATGGTTGTCTTCTCCCCATTGTGCTATCATTGTCGGATCTTGTGAGCTGCCTATCATGATCAAGATCATCTATATGTAATTCTATATGTTGCGTTTGTTGGGATCCGATGAATAGAGAATACTTGTTATGTTGATTATCAAAGTTATGCTTATGTGTTATTTATGATCTTGCATGCTCTCCGTTACTAGTAGAGGCTCTGGCCAAGTTTTTACTTTTAACTCCAAGAGGGAGTACTTATGCTCGATAGTGGGTTCATGCCTGCATTGACACCTGGGACAGTGACAGAAAGTTCTAAGGTTGTGTTGTGCTGTTGCCACTAGGGATAACACATTAGTGCTATGTTCAAGGATGTAGTCACTAGTTACATTACGCACCATACTTAATGCAATTGTCTGTTGCTTTGCAACTTAATACTGGAGGGGTTCGGATGATAACCTGAAGGTGGACTTTTTAGGCATAGATGCAGTTGGATGGCGGTCTATGTACTTTGTCGTAATGCCCAATTAAATCTCACTATACTCATCATGATATGTATGTGCATTGTCATGCTCTCTTTATTTGTCAATTGCCCAACTGTAATTTGTTCACCCAACATGCTGTTCGTCTTATGGGAGAGACACCTCTAGTGAACTGTGGACCCCGGTCCAATTCTCTTTACTGAAATACAATCTACTGCAATACTTGTTTTTACTGTTTTCTCTCCAAACAATCATCTTCCACACAATACGGTTAATCCTTTGTTACAGCAAGCCGGTGAGATTGACAACCTCACTCGTTTCGTTGGGGCAAAGTACTTTGGTTGTGTTGTGCGGGTTCCACGTTGGCGCCGGAATCTCCGGTGTTGCGCCGCACTACATCCCGCCGCCATCAACCTTCAACGTGCTTCTTGGCTCCTCCTGGTTCGATAAACCTTGGTTTCTTTCTCGAGGGAAAACTTGCTGCTGTGCTCATCATACCTTCCTCTTGGGGTTGCCCAACGAACGTGTGAAATACACGCCATCAAGCATATTTTCACGGCGCCGTTGCCGGGGAGATCAAGACACGCTGCAAGGGGAGTCTCCACTTCTCAATCTCTTTACTTTGTTTTTGTCTTGCTTTATTTTATTTACTACTTTGTTTGCTGCACTAAATCAAAATACAAAAAAATTAGTTGCTAGTTTTACTTTATTTGCTATCTTGTTTGCTATATCAAAAACACAAAAAAATTAGTTTACTTGCATTTACTTTATCTAGTTTGCTTTATTTACTATTGCTAAAATGGCCAACGCTGAAAATACTAAGTTGTGTGACTTCACAACCACAAATAATAATGATTTCTTATGCACACCTATTGCTCCACCTGCTACTACAGCAGAATTCTTTGAAATTAAACCTACTTTACTGAATCTTGTTATGAAAGATCAATTTTACGGAATTAGTTCCGATGATGCTTGCTGCCCATCTTAATAATTTTGTTGAACTATGCGAAATGCAAAAATATAAAGATGTAGATGGTGATATTATTAAACTAAAATTGTTCCCTTTCTCATTAAGAGGAAGAGCTAAAGATTGGCTGCTATCTCTGCCTAAGAATAGTATTGATTCATGGACTAAATGCAAGGATGCTTTTATTGGTAGATATTATCCCCCTGCTAAAATTATATCTTTGAGGAGTAGCATAATGAATTTTAAACAATTAGATACTGAACATGTTGCTCAAGCTTGGGAAAGAATGAAATCTCTCGGTTAAAAATTGCCCAACCCATGGACTGACTACTTGGATGATCATCCAAACCTTCTATGCGGGACTAAATTTTTCTTCGCGGAATTTATTGGATTCAGCTGCTGGAGGTACCTTTATGTCCATCACTCTTGGTGAAGCAACAAAGCTTCTTGATAATATGATGATCAACTACTCTGAATGGCACACGGAAAGAGCTCCACAAGGTAAGAAGGTAAATTCTGTTGAGGAATCCTCTTCCTTGAATGATAAGGTTGATGCTATTATGTCTATGCTTGTGAATGATAGGACTAATATTGATCCTAATAATGTTCCGTTAGCTTCATTGGTTGCACAAGAAGAACATGTTGATGTAAACTTCATTAAAAATAATAATTTCAACAACAATGCTTACCGGAACAATTCTAGTAACAACTATAGGCCATATCCTTATAATAATGACAACGGCTATGGTAATTCTTATGGAAATTCTTACAACAATAATAGGAATTCACCCCCTGGACTTGAAGCCATGCTTAAAGAATTTATTAGTACACAAACTGCCTTTAACAAATCTGTTGAGGAAAAACTCAATAAAATTGATATTCTTGTTTCTAGAGTTGATAGTCTTGCTTCTGATGTTGATCTTTTGAAATCAAAAGTTATGCCTAATAGGGATATTGAAAATAAAATTGTTACTACATCAAATGCCATCCAAGTTAGAATTAATGAGAATATAAGATTAATGGCTGAACTGCGTGCTAGGTGGGATAGAGAAGAAAATGAAAAACTAGCTAAAGAAAAGAATATAGCTAAAGTTTGGACTATTACCACCACTAGTAATGCTAATGCTACACATGTTGCTGCACCTCCTACTCATACTAATAAAAGAATTGGTGTTAGCAATGTTTCCACTTCTAATGCAAAGCGCGAAAAACTGCTGAAACTGCTAAAACTGCTGAAACTGCCTATGATAAAGCTGCTGAAATTTTTTCCAACATTGGGGATGATGATCCCATTGCTTTAGATTATAATGGTTTGAATTTTGATGATTGCCACATCTCTGAAGTTATAAAGTTCTTGCAAAAACTTGCTAAAAGTCCTAATGCTAGTGCTATAAATTTGGCTTTCACGCATCATATTACAAATGCTCTCATAAAAGCTAGAGAAGAGAAACTAGAGCGCGAAGCCTCTATTCCTAAAAAGCTAGAAGATGGTTGGGAGCCCATCATTAAGATGAAGGTTAAAGATTTTGACTGTAATGCTTTATGTGATCTTGGTGCAAGTATTTCTGTTATGCCTAAGAAAATTTATAATATGCTTGACTTGCCACCGCTGAAAAATTGTTATTTGGATGTTAATCTTGCTGATCATTCTACAAAGAAACCTTTGGGTAAAGTTGATAATGTTCGCATTACCGTTAACAATAATCTTGTTCCCGTTGATTTTGTTGTCTTGGATATTGAATGCAATGCATCTTGTCCAATTATATTGGGAAGACCTTTTCTTCGAACTCGTTGGTGCTATTATTGATATGAGGGAAGGTAATATAAAATATCAATTTCCTCTCAAGAAAGGTATGGAACACTTCCCTAGAAAGAGAATAAAGGTACCTTATGATTCTATTATTAGAACAAATTATGATGTTGATGCTTCATCTCTCGATGTTACTTGATACACACTTTCTGCGCCTAGCTGAAAGGCGTTAAGAAAAGCGCTTATGGGAGACAACCCATGTTTTTACCTACAGTACTTTGTTTTTATTTTGTGTCTTGGAAGTTGTTTACTACTGTAGCAACCTCTCCTTATCTTAGTTTTGAGTTTTGTTGTGCCAAGTTAAGCCGTTGATAGAAAAGTAAGTACTAGATTTGGATTACTGCGCAGTTCCAGATTTCTTTGCTGTCACGAATCTGGGTCCACCTCCCTGTAGGTAGCTCAGAAAATTACGCCAATTTACGAGCATGATCCTCAGATATGTACGCAACTTTCATTCAATTTGAGCATTTTCGTTTGAGCAAGTCTGGTGCCATTTTAAAATTCGTCAATACGAACTGTTCTGTTTTGACAGATTCTGCCTTTTATTTCGCATTGCCTCTTTCGCTATGTTGGATGAATTTCTTTGATCCATTAATGTCCAGTAGCATTATGCAATGTCCAGAAGTGTTAAGAATGATTGTGTCACCTCTGAATATGTCAATTTATATTGTGCACTAACCCTCTAATGAGTTGTTTCGAGTTTGGTGTGGAGGAAGTTTTCAAGGATCAAGAGAGGAGTATGATGCAACATGATCAAGGAGAGTGAAAGCTCTAAGCTTGGGGATGCACCCGGTGGTTCACCCCTGCATATATCAAGAATACTCAAGCGTCTAAGCTTGGGGATGCCCAAGGCATCCCCTTCTTCATCAACAAATTATCGGGTTCTTCCCTGAAACTATATTTTTATTCGGCCACATCTTATGTGCTTTTTCTTGGAGCGTCGGTTTGTTTTTGTTTTTGTTTTGTTTGAATAAAATGGATCCTAGCATTCACTTTATGGGAGAGATACACGCTCCGCTGTAGCATATGGACAAATATGTCCTTGGTTTCTACTCATAGTATTCATGGCGAAGTTTCTCCTTCGTTAAATTGTTATATGGTTGGAATTGGAAAATGATACATGTAGTAATTGCTATAAATGTCTTGGGTAATGTGATACTTGGCAATTGTTGTGCTCATGTTTAAGCTCTTGCATCATATGCTTTGCACCCATTAATGAAGAAATACATAGAGCATGCTAAAATTTGGTTTGCATATTTGGTTTCTCTAAGGTCTAGATAATTTCTAGTTTTGAGTTTGAACAACAAGGAAGACGGTGTAGAGCCTTATAATGTTTACAATATGTCTTTTATGTGAGTTTTGCTGCACCGGTTCATCCTTGTGTTTGTTTCAAATAAGCCTTGCTAGCCTAAACCTTGTATCGAGAGGGAATACTTCTCATGCATCCAAAATACTTGAGCCAACCACTATGCCATTTGTGTCCACCATACCTACCTATACTACATGGTATTTTCCCGCCATTCCAAAGTAAATTGCTTGAGTGCTACCTTTAAAATTCCATCATTCACCTTTGCAATATATAGCTCATGGGACAAATAGCTTAAAAACTATTGTGGTATTGAATATGTAATTATGCACTTTATCTCTTATTAAGTTGCTTGTTGTGCGATAACCATGTTTGCTGGGAACGCCATCAACTCATTGTTGAATTTCATGTGAGTTGCTATGCATGTTCGTCTTGTCCGAAGTAAGGGCGATCTACACTGAGTTGAATGGTTTGAGCATGCATATTGTGAGAGAAGAACATTGGGCCGCTAACTAAAGCCATGATTCATGGTGGAAGTTTCAGTTTTGGACAAATATCCTCAAATCTCTAATGAGAAAAGAATTAATTGTTGTCAAATGCTTAAAGCATTAAAAGAGGAGTCCATTATACTGTTGTCTATGTTGTCCCGGTATGGATGTCTAAGTTGAGAATAATCAAAAGCGAGAAATCCAAATGCGAGCTTTCTCCTTAGACCTTTGTACGGGCGGCATAGAGGTACCCCTTTGTGAAACTTGGTTAAAGCATATGTATTGCGGTGATAATCCAGGTAGTCCAAGCTAATTAGGACAAGGTGCGGGCACTATTGGTACACTATGCATGAGGCTTGCAACTTATAAGATATAATTTACATGGTGCATATGCTTTATTACTACCGTTGACAAAATTGTTTCATGTTTTCAAAATCAAAGCTCTAGCACAAATATAGCAATCGATGCTTTTCCTCTATGAGGACCATTCTTTTACTTTCAATGTTGAGTCGGTTCACCTATTTCTCTCCACCTCAAGAAGCAAACACTTGTGTGAAGCTGTGCATTGATTCCTACATACTTGCTTATTGCACTTATTATATTACTCTATGTTGACAATATCCATGAGATATACATGTTACAAGTTGAAAGCAACCGCTGAAACTTAATCTTCTTTTGTGTTGCTTCAATACCTTTACTTTGAATTATTGCTTTATGAGTTAACTCTTA
>NC_061510.1:406926958-406989140 GCF_022539505.1 Lolium rigidum
ATATTGGGCGACCTAGAGCTCATTGAAATCAACCACATACCTGATGTGCTAGATCGATGAGTGTAGCCTCGCAGCGATCGAATATCGTTATTATGTTCTAACCTTCACAGATGATCTGAGTAGATATGGGTATATCTATTTCATGAAACATAAGTCCGAAACTTTCGAGAAGTTTAAGGAATTCCAAAGTGAAGTAGAAAATCAACGTAACAAGAAGATTAAGTTTCTGCGTTCTGATCGCGGAGGCGAATATCTGAGTTATGAGTTTGGCATGCATTTAAAGAAATGCGGAATACTTTCACAGTTGACACCGCCGGAAACACCACAACGCAATGGTGTGTCCGAACGTCGTAATCGAACTCTCTTAGATATGGTTCGTTCTATGATGTCTCTTACTGATTTTCCGTTATCGTTTTGGGGTTATGCATTAGAGACAGTTGCATTCACTTTAAATAGGGCACCATCTAAATCCGTTGAAACGACACCGTATGAATTATGGTTTAAGAAGAAACCTAAGCTGTCATTCCTTAAAGTTTGGGGTTGCGAAGCTTATGTAAAAAGTTACAGCCTGACAAGCTAGAACCCAAAGCGGAGAAATGCGTCTTCATAGGATACCCTAAAGAAACTATTGGGTATACTTTCTATCACAGATCCGAAGGCAAAATCTTTGTTGCTAAGAACGGAACCTTTCTTGAGAAGGAGTTTCTCACTAAAGAAGTGACTGGAAGGAAAGTAGAACTCGACGAGGTTGTTGAACCTTCTCTCGTAGATCAGAGTAGCGCAGTGCCGGAAGATGTTCTTGTACAGCCTACACCGATAACAGAGGAAGCAAATGATAATGATCATGAAACTTCAAACGAGGTAACTACCGAACCTCGCAGGTCGACAAGGGAGCGTACCACTCCTGATTGGTGTGATCCTTGTCTAAATTTCATGATTGTGGACAACAATGATGAAGACCTTGCGACGTATGAAGAAGCGATGATGAGCCCAGATTCCAACAAATGGCAAGAAGCCATGAAATCTGAAATGGGATCCATGTATGATAACAAAGTGTGGACTTCGGTAGACTTACCAGATAGCCGCAAGGCTGTTTAGAATAAATGGATCTTCAAGAGAAAAACAGATGTTGATGGTAATGTTACTGTCTATAAAGCTCGACTTGTCGCAAAGGGTTTCCGACAAATTCAAGGAGTTGACTACGATGAGACCTTCTCACCTGTAGTGAAGCTAAAGTCTGTGAGGATGTTGTTAGCAATAGCTGCATTTTTCGATTATGAGATTTGGCAGATGGACGTCAAAACGGCGTTCCTTAATGGTGACATTGAGGAAGAGTTGTATATGGTACAACCCAAAGGTTTTGTCGATCCTAAAAATGCCGACAAGGTATGCAAACTTCAGCTGTTCCATTTAAGGACCGAAGCAAGCATCCAGGAGTTGGAACCGACGCTTTGATAAGGTGATCAAAGACTTCGGGTTTATACAGTGTCATGGAGAGGCCTGTATTTACAAGAAAGTGAGTGGGAGCTCTGTAGCATTCCTGATATTATGTGTAGATGACATATTATTGATTGGGAATGATATAGAACTATTAAGCAGTGTAAAAGGTTATTTGAATAAGTGTTTTCAATGAAAGACCTTGGTGAAGCAGCGTACATTTTCGGCATCAAGATTTATAGAGATAGATCAAGACGCCTAATAGGGCTTTCACAGAGTACATACCTGGACAAGATTCTAAAGAAGTTTAGAAAGGATGAAAGTAAGAAAGGGTTCTTGCCTATGTTGCCAGGTAAGGTCTTGAGTAAGACTCAAGGTCTGGCTACGACAGAAGAAAGAGAGAGGATGAACAAGATCTCCTATGCCTCAGCAGTAGGCTCTATCATGTATGCCATGTTGTGTACTAGACCGGATATCACACATGTTGTTAGTTTGACCAGTAGATATCAAAGTGATCCAGGAATGGAACATGGACATCGGTCAAGAATATCCTGAAGTACTTGAAAAGGACTAAGGATATGTTTCTTTGTTATGGCAGTGACCAAGAGCTCGTTGTAACCAGTTACACCGATACAAGTTGGAACACTGATCCTGATGACTCTAAGTCTCAGTCAGGGTACGTGTTTATATTGAATGGTGTTGTGGTAAGCTGGTGCAGCTCCAAGCAGTACACGGTGGCGAAGTCTTCAACAGAATCGGAATACATAACAGCTTTGGAGGCTTCATCGGAAGCGGTATGGATGAAGAGGTTCATTGTTGAGCTTGGTGTTGTTTCTAGTGCATTGGACCCACTAGTCATCTATTGTGACAACATGGGTGCCATCACCAATGCACAAGAACCAAGGTCACACAAGAAGCTGAAGCATATCAAGCTGCGTTTTCATTCGATTCGCGAGTACATCGAAGATGGAGAAGTAAAGATTTGCAAAGTACACACTGATCTGAATGTGGCAGATCCGTTGACTAAAGCTCTCCCTAGGGCAAAGCATGACCAACACCAGAATGCCATGGGAGTTAGGTACCTTACAATGTAATCTAGATTATTAACTCTAGTGCAAGTGGGAGACTGTTGGAGATATGCCCAAGAGGCAATAATAAAGTGGTTATTATATATCTTTATGTTTATGATAAATTTTTGCATACCATACTATAATTGTATTAACCGAAACATTGATACATGTGTGTTATGTAAACAACAAGGAGTCCCTAGTAAGCCTCTTGTATAACTAGCTTGTTGATTAATAGATGATCATAGTTTCATGATCATGAACATTGGATGTTATTAATAACAAGGTTATGTCATTGATGAATGGTGTAATGGACATACACCCAAATAAGCGTAGCATATGATCACTTCATTAAGTTCTATTTGCTATAAGCTTTCGATACATAGTTACCTAGTCCTTCGACCATGAGATCATGTAAATCACTTATGCTGGAAGGGTACTTTGATTACATCAAACGCCACTGCGTAAATGGGTGGTTATAAAGGTGGGGTTAAGTATTCGGAAAGTATGAGTTGAGGCATGTGGATCAAGAGTGGGATATTATCCATCCCGATGACGGATAGATATACTCTGGGCCCTATCGGTGGAATGTCGTCTAATTAGCTTGCAAGCATATGAATGGTTCTTAAGAGATGACATACCACGGTACGAGTAAAGAGTACTTGTTGGAAATGAGGTTGAACGAGGTATAGAGATACCGATGATCAAACCTCGGACAAGTAAAATATCGCGTGACAAAGGGAATCGGTATCGTATGTAAATGATACAATCGATCACTAAGTCATCGTTGAATATGTGGGAGCCATTATGGATCTCCAGATCCCGCTGTTGGTTATTGATCGGAGAGAAGTCTCAACCATGTCTGCATAGTTCACGAACCGTAGGGTGACACACTTAACGTTTGATGTCGTTTAAGTAGATATGGAATATGGAATGGAGTTCGAAGTTTTTTTCGGAGTCTCGGATGAGATTCAGGACATCACGAGGAGGTCCGGAATGGTCCGGAGAATAAGATTCATATATAGGAAGTCATTTTCTAAGTTTAAAAATGATCCGGTGCATTTATGGAAGGTTCTAGAAGGTTCTAGAAAAGTCCGGAAGAAATCACCGTGGAAGGTGGAGTCCCGGAGGGACTCCACCCACCTTGGCCAGCCAGCCTAAGGGAGGAGGAGTCCCAGGTGGACTCCACCCCATGGTGGCCGGCGACCCCACCAAGGAAGGGGTGGGAGTCCCACCTTGAGTAGGAGTCCCACCTTGGGTAGGTATCGTCCTTATGGAAGGTTTAGGAGTTGGACTATATTCGTTTTCTGGGCAAACCCTTGGGGCTATTCCACCTATATATAGATGAGGAGAGGGAGGGGGCCGGCCACACCTTGGCCGCACCACCCTTGCCCCCCAGAGGCCGGCGCCCATAGCCCTCTCTCCCCAAACCCTAGCCGCCCTCCTCCACCTCTCCCGCATACGCTTTGGCGAAGCCCTGCCGGAGATCTCCACCACCACCGCCACCACGTCGTCGTGCTGCTGGGATTCTGAGGAGGATCTACTACTTCCGCTGCCCGCTGGAACGGGGAGAAGGACGTCCTCATCAACACCGAATGTGTGACCGATTACGGAGGTGCTGCCTGACTATGGCACCGTCAAGATCTTCTACGCGCTTTTGAAAGCGGCAAGTGATCATCTTCTGCAACAACGAGATCTAATCTCGTAGGATTTGGAAATCTTCAAGGGTTAGTCTCGTGATCCCCTCGTTGCTACCATCTTCTAGATGCATCTTGGCTTGGTTTTCGTTCTTGCGGTAGGAAATTTTTTGTTTTCTATGCTACGAATCCCATCACCTTCCCACTTCAGGGGTTCGACCCCGCTGGAGACGGAGGATGGCGGCGACGAGGAGATGCTGGAGGCTGGGTTCCAGGTGGTTGACCAGGGGGCGCCTGCTTCTGGGCGCGAGGCGGGCGTGACGCGCAGACGTCGGACCAAGACGGTCCCAGTGGAGCCAGACAGGAAGAGCGCCTGCCTCACGAGGGCTACTTCGGCGACCCTAGTTCTTCAGCGAGCTCAGGAGAGGACGGCGGTGATACGTCTCCAACGTATCGATAATTTCTTGTGTTCCATGCCACATTATTGATGTTATCTACATGTTTTATGCACACTTTATGTCATATTCGTGTATTTTCTGGAACTAACCTATTAACAAGATGCCGAAGTGCCGCTCCTCGTTTTCTCGCTGTTTTTGGTTTCGAAATCCTAGTAACGAAATATTCTCGAATCGGACGAAATCAACGCCAAAGATCTTAGAATCCCCGAAGCATCCAGAACACACCGGAGAAGTCGGAGGGGGCCACAGGGCCACCAAACCCTAGGCCGGCGCGGCCGAGAGGGGCCGCGCCGCCCCTATGGTGTGGCCCCCCGTCAGCCCTCCCGCGCCGCCTCTTCGCCTATAAGAAGCCCCCGGATCGAAAACCCGATACCAATTGACGAAACCCACGTAAACCTGCCGAGCCGCCGCCATCGCGAAGCCAAGATCCGGGGACAGGATCTCTCGCTCCGCACCCCGCCGGAGCGGGGAAGTGCCCCCGAAGGCTTCTCCATCGACACCGCTGCCATCTCCACCGCCATCTTCATCACCGCCGCTGCTCCCATGAGGAGGGAGTAGTTCTCCATCGAGGCTCGGGCTGTACCGGTAGCTATGTGGTTCATCTCTCTCCTATGTAGTTCAATACAATAATCTCATGAGCTGCCTTACATGATTGAGATTCATATGATGATGCTTGTAATCTAGATGTCATTATGCTAGTCAAGTGGGTTTTACTTATGTGATCTCCGGAGACTCCTCGTCCCACGTGTGTAAAGGTGACAGTGTGTGCACCGTGTGGGTCTCTTAGGCTAGATTTCACATAATACTTACTCATTGAATGGCATAGTGAGGTGCTTATTTATATCTCTTTAAGATTGCAGCATGTTGTATCACAATTTATCCATGTGCTACTCTAGTGATTTGTTATTAAAGTAGTTTATTCCTCCCGCATGTGTGCAAAGGTGACAGATGCGTGCACCGTGTTAGTACTTGGTTTATGCTATGATCATGATCTCTTGTAGATTATGGAGTTAACTATTGCTATGATAATATTGATGTGATCTATTCCTCCTACATATGCATGAAGGTGACAGAGTGTGCATGCTATGCTAGTACTTGGTTTAGTAGCGTTGATCTATCTTACACTAAAGGTTACTTAAACATGAGCATTATTGTGGAGCTTGTTAACTCCGGCATTGAGGGTTCGTGTAATCCTACGCAATGTGTTCATCATCCAACAAAAGTGTAGAGTATGCATTTATCTATTCTCGTTATGTGATCAATGTTGAGAGTGTCCACTAGTGAAAGTGTAATCCCTAGGCCTTGTTCCTAAATACCGCTGAGTTACTACTCGCTTGTTTACTACTCGCTGCGTTACTACCGCTGAGTTACTACTGCTTGTTTACTCGTTTTACTGCGTTACTACCGCTGCAATACCACCACCATCAACTACACGCCAAGCACTTTTCTCGGCACCGTTGCTACTGCTCATACTTATTTATACCACCTGTATTTCACTATCTCTTCGCCGAACTAGTGCACCTATTAGGTGTGTTGGGGACACAAGAGACTTCTTGCTTTGTGGTTGCAGGGTTGCATGAGAGGGATATCTTTGACCTCTTCCTCCCTGAGTTCGATAAACCTTGGGTATCTACTTAAGGGAAACTTGCTGCTGTTCTACAAACCTCTGCTCTTGGAGGCCCAACACTGTCTACAAGAATAGAAGCTCCAGTAGACATCAGGCGGCGAAGAACCTCGACACAGGTACGACCAAAGACTTCACTATTCTCCCTGGTCTTCCAAACTCGCACCTAGTTACTGTTTCACACGACTGTGGGATGGCTTTTGAGTTGGAGCAGCATACGGTGTCCGGGCTAAAGAGGAGGCGCAGGCTGCGCTGGCCCTTGCGACCTTTCGCAAGTAGGTGGAGCTAGCAAGGGCTACCCGCTTCACGTCTGTTAAGGGAACCACGACAGCTGGGGCTGCTGGGTGCCCCCTTTGGACGACGACTCCACTTTGGTGGATGCCCCAGTCATGGCCGCCACCCGAGCCAACACGGGTGGAAAATCCAAGGCCGTTTTGGCGCCCCGTCCAGGACGGAGGAAGGCCCATCGCATCTAATTCATGCGGGCTTCTATAACATCCGCAGGTACGACAGACCCGGGAGCCGTACCCAGATCAGGAGTTCATGGCCCGAGAGCACCTTGACTTTGTAGGCCTGCAAGAGACGATGAAATCGTTCTTCACGCCCGCAGATCTAAGGGGAATTGACCCCTTGGGCAGGTTTTCTTGGCATCACACCCCGGTGTTGGGGCGCTCTGGGAATGCTTCTTGGAGTGAACGAAGATGCCTTCAATGTAAGGGGATGGCTTTCGGGCACCTTCTTCATCCGTGTCAACGTGCGGCAGTTAGATACCTCCAAGGAGTGGTCCATGTTTGTGGTATATGGGCCGGCGGACCATCGTAGGTCCTCGCAGTTCCTCCACGAACTCTCGGTGGCCATGGGAGCTTGCCCTTTTCCCCTTGTGGTGGGGGGATTTCAATCTGATTAGGGGGTCCGAGGATAAAAACTACATCATTGATTGGCCTTGGGTCCATCGCTTCAATGAGTGTCGTTAATCTTGCCCTTGGGGAAATCTGCAGGACAGGGGCAAGGTACACTGGACAAACCGCCAACTGAATCCCGTCCGCTGTGTGCTCGACAGGGTTTTGATGTCCGCGGATTGGGAATCTCTCTTCCCTCTTGCTCCCTAGTGGCGGACACCATTATTGGATCCGACACTCCCCTCTAATCCTCGGGCTAGGGGAGGAATACAGGAGACGGAGTCCTTGTTTCTTCTTTGAGAAGGGATGGCTCCAGAGACCGGAGTTTGGGGAGCTGGTCTCAGATAAATGGCGGGACCTCATGGCTGAGGTGGGGAGCTGCCCCGATCCCATTGAGCGGTGGCAACATGTCTCCGCGGGACTACAACAGTTCTTGAAAGGCTGGGGGCCAACCTCGGAAAGGAAAACCGTGATCTCAAGACGGAGCTGCTCGCTCAAATCCAAGCCCTCGATGGCCGCGCGAACTCCACTGGTCTGGATGACGAGGGATGGGCCCTTCGCTACCATCTGGAGAGCCAACTTACCCATATGTCCAAGGTGGAAGAGGAATATTGGAGCCAACGGAGTCGTGTGGATTGGCTCACCAAGGGGGATGCGAATACATTTTTTTCCATGCATTTGCTAATGGGCGAAGGAGGAAATGCACCATCTCCCGCCTCCACACTGATTTGGGGATCATTGTGGACCCGATGGCTCTACAACCACATGTTTATGACTTCTATCGGGCGCTTATGGGGGCTAAAGGGGAGTTGGGCCTCTTCCACCTTAACCCAACCATCAGGCATGGGTTGGGATGTGTGTCAGATGAGGAGAACGATAACCTCATGATTGCCTTCCCGGGGGAAGAAATCGATGCAGTTTTGGCTAGTATGAGGGTCGACATGGCGCCAGGACCGAATGACTTTCATGTTGCCTTCTTCAAACGCTTCTAGCACCTGGTGAAACCCTTGATCCTGGACATTGCAAATGGATTCGCTCTTGGGAGAGTGGACATTTCCAGGCTCAAGTTCGGCGTGCTCTCGCTCATACCGAAGGTCCCCGGGGCAGAGGACATTAAACAGTTTAGACCTATTGCGCTGATCAACGCCATTTTCAAATTTTTCGCTAAAGCATACGCTATTCGGCTCTCTCCGGTGGTGCATATGACGATTAGTAGAACGTAGTCGACATTTATCAAAGGTAGACACATTCATGAGGGGACCCTTTATCTACAAGAGATCACCCATGAATCTAAATCCAGGAAACTTAGGGGAGTTTTCCTGAAGCTCGATTTCGAGAAGGCCTATGACATGGTGAATTGGTCCTTCCTTTGGGAAGTACTCCTGGGTAAAGGCTTTGAACCCGCTTGGGTTCACAGGGAAATGGGTCTGGTCTCGGGGGGCAGACTGCCATCGCCCTCAACGGTAGGGGTGCAAATGGATTGGATCGGATCGGATTTTGCTCATACCATATCCTCTACCATAGTTTTTTCTCGAATTCGGATCGGAGTGGGTATTGATCGGTTTCAGATTCGAATGCGGATATATCGGTGTGTGGATTCGAATCAGAAATGGAGCAAACTCGGACCGGAAACAAAAATAGTCGGATATATGCTCTCATGGGTAGATAGTTATAGTTCTTGCAAAACTTGAGGGAGAATTAAACTTTTAGTCTTGTGTAGTTAAGAAGAAAAAGACATAATGCGCTAAAACTTAAGTGTTGTTAGAAATTTAGATATATACATGCTCACCAAATCAATTTGGTAACTTAATAACTACTAACCTTCCAAGATTGGCCTTTGCTTTTGACTAAAAAAATCAGATTATCTCGTTTCAAGCCTTCGGATTATCCTAATTAAATATCGTATAATCCATATCCGCATGCTATTTTCTATACCGTATCTTATACCATATCCGGAGCAACACTTCGGATTCGGATAACCTTATCCGCCGGATACTTAAAAATCAGATATTGATACCTTAAAATGGATTCGGCGCCGGTTTCGGTGCGGAAATTATCCTATTCATTTACACCCCTACTCAACGGTGACATTGGAAACTACTTCTGAAACGGCCGCGGGGTGCGCCAGGGAGACCCACTGTCTCCTCTTCTCTTCGACTATGTTGTCGAAGCGCTATCCACCATCCTGGATAAGGCTAGAGAGGCGGGCCACATTGCGGGTGTGGTCACACACCTGATTCCTGGGGGAGTCTCTCATTTGCAATACGCAGATGACATCATCATCATTATTCAACCAGATGACCTCGCCATTGCGAACCTGAAGTACATTTTACTCTGCTTCGAGAGCATGTCAGGTCTCCAGATCAATTTCCACAAGAGTGAGGTCATGGTGATGGGGGTGGAGGCTGAGGACGGCCTATCGTGTTATATTTCAACATATTTACATCTCATCTACTTCTAGAATCATTTTTATATTAATTTCGGGGATTTTTTTAAATAAATCCTTTATTTTGGTTCTAACTATGTTTGGTAAAAAAAAACTTATGTTAGTATTTTGGACTTTCAAGAAACTACGAGACTCCAAAAAGGGCAATTTTTGAGATGGATCTAACAAGCCGAAGTGGGCTAGCAGGAGGTCAACAAGCAGGCCATGGGGATGTAAGGGTACATTGCCCCTATGTGTGTTTTTGGTAACTAATGACAATTCCTAGGGACTAATATTTTCATTGAGGTTTATATAAAGGCATATTCCATAGGTACTACTTGAATACCATGTGTTGGATTAAAGTGTGGATGTCATGAACAGAAAGATATACCTTAAGTATTGTATCAAGAACATTGATTTGAAGAAAATAATATGATATGATTAAGAAGAAGAAGTGGAGATGGAGTTCATATGTAGAACTCAATTTAGCCATGCTCTATTTTATGTGTTAAGCAATTGATGGTCAACATCTTGAGAGTTTTATTTCAAGAAAAAAATTCAAAATATGGCTCTAAGTTACGGTCATGATAGACTCATGAGTTGAGCTATTTTTGACATATATTTAGAGCATGCAATCAAATGAAGTGTTCTTTATATGCCTTACGATAGATCATGATGAGATACACGGGACCAAGACTAAGAGTGAAGATTTGATTCAAGTTAGTCAACAAATGAAGCATAAAGAATGTACCACACGGGATCATGTGATATTGTGATATGGTAAGCTTTATCAATTATGCTTTGTAAACTAACCCATCAGATGTGTGCCTTTTTATTGTCTATGTGGGTTAGGTATCTTGTCGTGAGCATGCATCAAAAGTAATATCTCATATATCCCATGAGAGGATAACATCAAGTAGCAAATTGCCATCAAGGTTGAGAAGGGGAAGTTCAAGATCAACATTTCGAGAAGACCATATTCTTGAAACTTGTCATCCATTTGGTGATAATGGAATTGTTAAGATATGCCTTAATGAAGCTATCCCATAGTGGTATATGAGAGAGAAAATTGTGAGTGTTAGCGAGCCAACAATGATCAAGTGAACCATTCTGTCTTGGATGAAGCATGAAGCACCATCATAAAGGTCAAGCGGCATGCGCAAGGAAAATTTATGGTCTTACTAGGATATCTTTAATCGTACTTAAGGTAGTTGTTGATATATTAGGTTATAGGATAGATAGCCGCACTAGCAAGAGGAGCTTTCGGTTGGATAACTTGATCACGTCATCTTAGGAAACTCAACACTTTGCGGCATTTCTCTATGTGAGGTTCTTAAAATTGTTGCTAGCTTTTCAACAAGCCCAAGATCATCGAAAATAGAAATCGTATGCATATCCTATTGCATTTTCAAGTTTGGAAGTTTTTACTGGTTCTTGATGTAGAGAGATTTCACCTGTAAACTCACCTAAAAATATGATTCCTAATATTTGGGAAATATTGTGAGAGATTGGTTCTTTTGAGAAAAAAAATGCATTTTAAAGGAGCTCTACAAAACCGGCATCGCCGGGCTCACCGCCGGAATCAACCGGCAGCCTCCCAGATTTCTGGTATATGTCGAAAGGTTATACAAAGCGCATATATGGCGGCTGCCGAACTTGTTTCCGTTCACCGGATTCAAACAGGCGAGGAAACCAGCTTGCCAATTTGAGTCTGTCCAGTCTTGTGTGCTAGTAGCCAATCTGGCGGGCATTCCTGTCTGTCGGGCCATCCGACTTGACGGTTGGCATCGCCGAACTTACCGCCTGTTTGGGTTGCCCGTCCGAATTCCCCTCAAATGCTAGTTTTCTCCCTTGGGCTATAAATAGTTTTTGTTCGTCCTTGAGGAGGCAAGGCAAACCATTCTTTGAGCCCTCTCTCTCTACTTAATTGTTGAACCTCAGCTTACTCTCCCATCTCTCTTATGATTCTTGCATCTTTTTTAGAGATTTGGAAGAAGAGATCTAGATCTACAATCTCCACAAATAAATTTCTCCTCTAAGTGAGGGAAACTCTTAGGATTTATATCTTCGACTCATTAGTTGATTTCCTCCATTGTTATCCTCCCTAACTCCTCCATAGCATTTGTTGTAGATGTAGATATTTTTTCCCAAATATTTGGTCAAAGTTAACAAGATTTAACTTTTAACTAATACTTAGACGCATTACATTTTGGGATGGAGAGAGTATGTACATAGAGAGGAGTGCTGGGACGCTAAAAAGCACGCGAGTCTCCACCATTGCTTTCTAGAAATCCATGCTGCTCCATGCGGTCTCTTGTCGATTTGGCTGGAACGCACATAGAATGAGGCCTGATTTAAACTAAGCATCAACTTTTGCTCACTCTAGATTTTATTAGGACTCTTTCTGTGTCACGCGTATCCAAGCTGGTGCCCCCGGCGCCAGTTTTGGCGAAACTTCATTTCACATGGGCTTCATTTTAAGCACAAATAAATAAATAAATCAAGAAAATGGGAAAACTTCCCGAGACGTCATTAGAAGTGATTTTGTAGCGAGTAAAACAATTCGAACTTCGAATACAACTGTTACTCTAAAAATATCTTCATGAAATGGGCTTCCGCCTGTGGACTTATGTGGTGACCATGCATACCACTGCATGTTGTAGTATGCCAGTCGTTCATATAACATTCACGAAGTACCATTCCGCAAATATTACATCCCTCAGAGTAGTTCAACAGAACATAGAGGGTCCATAACTCATTCACTTATTATTACAAGCATCAAACATATATGGTCTTGGAGCTCCTCTTGGGTCCTCAGAGGAATACTCCTGGGTTCGAGGTGAACCCAATTTAGCTTACAATATACGAGTCTCATTATACTATACATTTATTTCATCGAGCAGCTAAATACTAAGAGTTCGGGCTGCTCGGTTACTACAACTATCGGATATCTCTAGGCTTGATCTCCTCCGGAAACCTCCCCGGATCCGTAGACTATGAGATAGTCTACGCCTTCAACACCTCCTGATAGGTCAGGTTCATCATAGCCGATGATCTCGGCTCCTTCATTGTTGTCGTAGTCCTCCTCCAGACGATTCAGACAATCTAAGCATGGGATTTAAGAGTGGTATGAGTACGAGCGTACTCAACAAGTTCATTATAGATAAGAGGTGTTTAATGCACTAGCTACGATATTAGACCAGTAAAGTCTAATACCAATGCAAGTTTTGATAAACATTTCTTCAAGAGATTGCTTTTATTTCAAAGAGCTATGTCCGTCAGCCTTCACCGGTTTACTAGAACTTCATGGAGCTCCTTTCCGGCCGCGTTCGCAGTTCCTCAATCCCGGAACAGGGAGTGACATGTCACAGTTCTTTACACTCTGCAGAGGTGTGTTGCTTTACCCATAAGATATCTTAACCTTGGTGCCATCCGGGCAGCTTTCCCTTCCACACTTCCTTTGGTGTGAGGCCCGGTATAAGGTCTAGCCAATCATGTTCCTCCGCTACCTCGAACACCCACCCTTTGTTGCATGCCCCGACCCTGGGTCCACGCCGGTCCCATTATTCCCGTAATTTCAGGGTGGACCCCGACCACGACGACGCGTGCTGGGCTCTACCATACACTCCTACGCCGGTAGCTGCAACCCATCATAGACCGCATTACCGTGGGGAATTAGAATGGGATCCCCACCCTCCGGTTGTTCCGCAAGACACAACTCGCTACGGCAAGCAATGCTTTACCGTGGGGAATTAGAATGAGATCCCCACCCTCCGGTTGTTCCGCCGGATACAACCGCTACGGTAAGCGCATCCGTTGATGAACGAGAGGTGGAAACACTTTTGACTACTCCGTCCCACTCCGGATCTTATGGTTAACACGGGTATTACGAGCACAAGAATCATCGGCAACATTTGTTGTTTAATCCTAGATGGATATAAACCCGTGCAATGGAACCTCCACCATATCAACACAATCCATGGTTCCATTGCCCACCACATAGTCATATTCATAGTTATGAAAGTAGTGGTTTTGATTTTCATGCAATAGTGATAACCATAGTACTTTGCAATTAATTTGATAGAAATACTCAAATGACATGAGCAAGTGATGAACTTGCTCGAACACCGCAAAGTTTTGCAGCTTGGAAGGTGTGGACTGACCCTTGTCCTCTGGTTCTGAAAAATAGCATCATTGTCCGATAAGGGCAATGGTTAAAGAAGCAATTATGCATGGTTCCAGTTTTAGGGTTTGTTCCCCCCTTCTCATGTCATTATTATTTCATGTAGGAAGTTATTACTAAGAATAATTTGGGGATACTTGATTTAAAGTAATATACAACCTTGAAATGTTGTCAAGGTGTTTTTGAAGTCCAAATGTACTAATGGACTTATTTTATTATTGAAAATTATATGTGTGATTTAAATGATTATTTAAATCCTCATAATAAGAATTCTTCTTAATTGTCTTCAAAAATTCTATTTGATATTTTATTATGATAGAGAATTTTATGCTGATCTATTTTCATATTTTTATTTATTTTTTACAGCTTTGAATCATTTTCTATTCATTTTCAAAGTTTCTTGTTTATTTTAAAATGTGAAATGACACATTTACCCCTGGGCCCACCTGTCAGGGTGGCCCAGTGGGGTTAACCCTAACCCGAGCCACACTTGGGCTCGGTCGGCCCACTCGCCCCTTTCTGCCCCGCGTGGAACCCTAATCCCCCTCGTCCTCTCGCGATGCTGCGGTCGCCTCGCCGCCGCCGCCCCTAATCCGACCGCCACCGGCCCTTCCCGTCGGCGAGGTCGGTGCCAATCGAGCTGCCGCTCGACGTTGCACCTTTGGGTCCGCGTCGATTTGGCGTTCGCCGCCGTTCCTGCTCGCCCCCAACCCTGCTGCGCCTCAATCGCCTGGATCCGTGAAGATCCGCCATTCACCGGCGTCCCTGGCGCCGTGACGCCGCCGTGATGAAGCTGGTGTTGCGGCGAGGTGGTGGCCTGGCCTGGCTTGGCCTGGCGCCGCCGCTAGCCCGGCGTGTGCCGCCGTGCCGCCACGGTTGCGCGTCTCTGCTTCGCCTGGCTTGTAAGTTCATCCCGCCTCCTCCTCTCTCTCTCCTTCTGCTCCTGTTCGACTAGCTCCGCCGCTGGCATGCTCTCCCTGTAGAGAAGCTTGCCGTGTACTGCTGCGGCTATGCTTCTACGGCCTTACGCCATTTCTGTTGTGAGTGTGCTAGCATGCGCATGTTGTTGCTATGCTGCTATGCTATGTTGCTGTGCTGCTGCTGTGCTAGCCATGGATGCGCGTGTGTGGCTGCTGTGATGCTGCTCTGTGTATGCTGCTGCCATTATTCCTAGCTTCTGCGCTGTGTTGTTCTTCTTTATTAGTTGCTGTTGCAATTCATGAGCCCTAGCTCATGAGCTTATTGTGGTGTTGTGCTCAATTTTTAATTGTTACTGCTGCTACTATCTTGCTCCTGCCTCCCTGTGGATACATCCACTTGCCTCTGGCTTGATCATGATGCATGATCCTTGCCTTTGGCAAGTGCCAGTGCCCTGGTGTGCTATATCTTGTGCTTAATTTCATGAACATGCTCAATTGAGCATTGATGTTGGTTTAATAGCACAATCCAGTGATGAGTGAGGTGTGCTCTCTTTGGGTAACTTGATTCAGTGATACATCATGCCTTTGATGTACTCCTGGATACAATCATAAAGTCATTGATTCCGTATCTGTTTATTCAGTTATAGCTTGGTTGTAATTCTTCAGTAGCTGGCTAATTACTATTAATATGCTTGGTTATAGCCATCTGTAACCAGTGCTAGCAAACTCTGATGATCATATGATCATCAATTGCTTGTGAGAGATGTTGTTTCATGTCTGTGCCTGACTGTTGCTCTCTGTGTGTTGTGTGTGCATCACACAGTGCTTGGCTCGGTGTGTGATGGTGCTTGTTCAAGCACTTGTTGATACTTGCGGTGATCCATTGGATCACCAAGAAGATTCTATTGTATCAATTGCTTGTATAATTCATTTATCCGTGTTGGTTTGCTTTGTTGCATGGATAAATGATGTGAACTGCTTGCAGTTGATGATCATCCTGGATGATTTGAGACGAGGCTAGATGGATGCCAACCACTGGTTGGGTACCCTACCCACTACTGAACCCTCTGGGTGATGATGTATGTGCTGGGTTTGGTGGTTTGATTGCTTAAGTGGTAGAGGTGGCCTCAACAGCCATTCCTGGCTGTTTAGGAAGCTCCCACACTTGTTGGCTTGGTTTGAATGGACAACTGCTTTCTGGCCTGACCATATTTGGTTGCCAGATGCTTTTGATGTTGACAAACATAAATAGACACTTGATAGTCTATCTGTCTGATGGTGTAGTGGCCATAGGTGCTAAGTGAATCTGGCTAGCTAGATAGGATCATCCCTTGTTGGATGTCTTTGATTATGTCACTGGTTTGACATAGCCAATGTTCCCAGGGTAACTTCCTATTGGTTTTCCTCTTGTTTACTTGCACCAATTTGGCTGGTAGCCATATGATGACTCACATATAGGGTTTCTACCCACTTTGCCTCTGTGACTTGTGCATATGATGGATTTGTATGAGCAAAACCTTGCTTGCTCATGATTTATTGATATACCTCACTCCAGCTCCTAGAAATTGGTGTTGGTGTAGAGGATTGCTTCTGGTTGATGATCAAAGCTTGCCCTGCTCCTCCTGGCTAGCTGATGCTTGATCTATTCCATGATTTGTTGCTCAGCAGCAAGCAGTTCTTGGTGGAACTGTCTCTGGTGGGTTTTGGCTAGCTATGTGTTCTTCCTGTTCTTGAGTTCTTACCCTGGGAGATTCTGCCGATGATCAGCTAGGGTTTGGTGGTGAAAAAGCTTTTATACCACCCAGTACCCTGCTTCATTGGTCGACAGCACAACCATGTCACTTAGGTGACTCTCCCCTGGTCTGTGTGTGTTGTGAGACATGCAGCTATCCCTGTGAGCTGCCTGTGTGCTTCACGAGGTTGGGACTTGGTCCTTTGGCTTGACACCCCGGCAGTGTTTGAGTTATCCTCTCAATTTGATCATATTTGCTAACCTCGCCAAGTGGTTTTACCACTTGGCATAATCCCTATTTTCTTGTCTTTGTTGTCTTACTATGCAGGTTTAAGGAAATGATCAAGAAATTCAATCAAGTGATGTCCAAGAAAATCATGAAGATTTTCTTATCTAGTTTAGCCATTTTACAATATCTTTGTAATTTTCATTTTCTATTTTTCTATTTATTCAATTCTTGTAATGTGTTGTAATATTTTATATTTCAATTCTGGATATTGTAAAGACAATGTATCTTGTGTGATTATTAATAAAGCTCAAAGTTTCCCTAATGAGCTTTACTAAATAAATGTAATGTTTATATTCTTGATTATTCATATTTGTTTAATGAATTACCTCAATTTTGAATTATGAGATATTCATATGATGTTTAAATTTGAAATTCAAAAGTTCTTGTGTTTGAATTCAATCATGCAACTTAAGTTGTAATGCAATACTCTCCTCTCTTCTCAAAACCCTAATTTAGTTAGGTGAGTTGCAAGTTTGTCGCACTCTCGAAACCCTAACCCTGTAAGGTGTCGAGAGAGAAACTTGTCCCCCTTCGATGCGGTTTTTGTTTAAAAGCGCGAAATTTCCCCGAATTTACTATGCAGTGCACATCCCTTTCTAAAATCTACCCCTCGATCGTCTCTAAACCTGGGACATTATAGCCTTTCCCCCTTAAAGAAAACTTCGTCCCGAAGTTGTGGTTGTAATACCTGAATAGTTCTGGCTACGATTTCCTCAGGTCTTCTTCCTTTTCCCAGGTGGCTTCCCTCTCGGGATGATGCTTCCATTGTATCTTGCGGTATTTGATAGCTTTATTTCTGAGTTGTTTCCAGCTTTCCTCGAGAATCTTGGTTGGTTTCTCGATGTAAGTCAAATCTGGTTGTAACTCGAGCTCAGCATGTGATATTGGCTCATCTGGGGTCTTTAAACATTTCCTGAGTTGTGACACATGGAATACATTATGAACTTGTGCTAACCTTCCCGGTAGATCCAATTCAAAGGCTAAACCTCGATTCTGACTCAGTATCTTGAAAGGTCCGATGTATCTAGGACTGAGTTTTCCTTTTACTCCAAACCTCTGGAGTCCTTTCATCGGGCTCACCTTAAGGTATACCATGTCTCCAACTTGTGGCTCCCATGTTCTTCTCTTCTGATCTGCGTAACTCTTTTGTCGACTTTGGGCTATCTTCAGTCTATCTCTTATAATGTCAATGATGTGTTGTTTTTCCTTGACATAATCAGGGTTGAACTCTTTGCTTGCTCCGGCTTCATACCAACATATTGGTGATCTACACTTCCTTCCATACAGAGCTTCAAATGGTGCCATCTTGATGCTGCTTTGATAGCTATTATTGTATGAAAACTCTGCTAGTGGTAAGTGCTCCTCCCATGATCCTCCGAAGTCTAGGGCACAAGCCCTAAGCATATCTTCTAAGATCTGGTTAGTTCTCTCCGTTTGTCCACCGGTCTGGGGATGATAAGCGGTACTATAGTCCAACTTGGATCCTAAAGCTTCGTGAAGTTGCTTCCAAAATGCTGATGTGAACACGGATCCTCGATCCGATACTATCTTCTTAGGCACACCATGCTTACTCACGATCTCTTTGATGTAAAGATCGATAAGTTTCTCTCCTTTATCTTGCTGGTTTACCGCTAAGAAGTGTGCACTTTTCGTCAACCGGTCCACGATTACCCATATCATGTCCTTCTTTTTATTAGTCATGGGTAGTCCGGTGATGAAATCCATCCCTATTTCTTCCCATTTCCACTCTGGAATAGGTAAAGGTTGTAACTTCCCTGCCGGACTGCGGTGTTCAGCCTTCACTCTCGGCGGGTATGGCATTCTGCCACATATTGTGCTATCTCCCTCTTCATGTTATTCCACCAGAATAGTTCCTTTAAGTCCATGTACATCTTTGTACTTCCCGGATGTATGGAATATGGTGTTTGATGAGCTTCCCGGAGTATTACTTCCTTAATCTCAGCAATATCCGGAACGCAAATCCTTTTCTGGAACCATAATGATCCAGATTCTCCGCGGTGAAATTCTGATGGTCTTCCCTCATCTATTCTTCTCATCTCCTCCACGATGAATGGATCGTCCATTTGACCCATCATTATCTCATTCTTCAAGTTGACATTCAACTCATCGGCTACTTGCAACGCCGATAATCCTTCATGGGCTTCCTTCTCCCAAAGTTGTATTTGGGCTTGACTTATTTCCTTCCTCAACTCCGGTGATATTTCTTGTTCTACTCCTCCGGTGCTCTTCCTACTCAGGGCATCTGCTACAACATTAGCCTTCCCTGGAGTGTAATTGATTGTCAGGTCATAATCCTTAATCAATTCTAGCCATCTTTTCTGTCTCATGTTGAGTTCCTTCTGAGTGAAGAAATATTTGAGGCTTTTATGATCCGTATAGAGCTCACACTTGGCTCCATAGAGAAAATGTCTCCAAGTTTTGAGTGCAAATACAACTGCTGCTAATTCCAAGTCATGTGTTGGATAATTCACTTCATGAGGTCTGAGTTGTCTCGATCCATAAGATATCACTTTCCGATCTTGCATGAGTACACAACCCAATCCATGCTTGGATGCGTCACAGTACACGGTGTAGTCCTTGCCAACTTCTGGAACTGCTAACACCGGTGCCGTGGTGAGTTTCTCTTTTAGAGTTTGAAAACTCTTCTCACACTCCTCTGACCACACGAATGGTGTATTCTTCCTTAACAGCTTCGTCATTGGTCCTGCTATTTTGGAGAATCCTTCAATGAACCTCCGGTAATATCCTGCCATTCCGAGAAATCCTCGGATTTCCTTGACAGTCTTGGGTGCTTCCCATTCTAGAACTGCTGCTACCTTACTCGGGTTGACAGCGATTCCATCTTTGCTAATGACATGACCAAGAAATCAGGGCCGGTCCTGAGAATTTAGGGGCCCGGGGCGAAATCAAAGCGTGGGGCCCTATAAATGCTAAAATTGTTACTTATTCCCTTCTATGAAATTTTTATTAACTTTACCTAAATTTGGATGTACAAAGTTAAGTTCATATGACGGAAGGAGTACAATAATGAATATATATTATTTTGAACAATTGTTCTGACATTATTAGGTGCAAATCCACGGTGATAATAAATATATAAATATTGACGGTAACGATTACCTTGTAAACTCTACCCGGAAACTGTATGCAACTGCGCTATCGTGAAAGCCGTGGGTGAAGTGCGATCTCCACGCACATATGTAGGTAGAAGGAGAATTAGACAAAAAACTAACAATGGCTTGAAATTTTTCCATAGCAAGCCATGAGACAAGTCAATCAACGTGCTTGACTGAAAAGAAAAATATGTCAATTGGGCACTACGTTTCCTTTTCCCTTTTTCCTGACATGGATACATTCCCTTTCTTTCAAGTGAAGGAGGCCATGGTCTACCCGAGAATCTATCCCACCGGCCCACCCCAGTTCATTTTACAGTCATAACTAAAATTTAAAGGGCCCAAACGAACTGAAGAAGAAAAATACTAAGCCAACCAACGGGAAAAGATAGGCCCAACGTGCAGCGCACTAGAAAGCAGCCTAACGTTTCGTTCGTCGTCTGCCTTCGACAGAAACTTTCGCCTGACTCCAATGGCGCCGCCGCAAATAATTCACATCTCATCTGCTTCAGCGTAACCCTAAGAAAGTTGGGACTTGGGGCCCCTCGGATTCTAGGGCCCGGGGCGGCCGCCCCGCTCGCCCCCCCTCAGGGCCGGGCCTGCAAGAAATTCCACTTGATCTAGCCAAAATTCACACTTACTAAGTTTGGCATAGAGTTGATGTTCCCTTAGTGTTTGCAACACTAACCTCAAATGTTCAGCATGTTCAGCCTTGTTCTTGGAATATATCAGGATATCATCGATAAATACGATGACAAACTTGTCTAGATATGGCATGAAGATCTTATTCATGAGATTCATGAATATTGCTGGGGCATTGGTTAATCCAAAAGGTACTACGAGATACTCATGATATTCGTACCTCGAGACAAAGGCTGTTTTCGGAACGTCTTCCTTCTTGATCTTTATCTGGTGATAACCAGATCTTAGATCAATCTTGGAAAAGACTCCCGCGCCTCTAACTTGATCAAAAAGATCTTGGATTCTAGGAAGTGGATACTTGTTCTTGATTGTGACGTTGTTTAGATTCCTGTAGTCTCCGCACATCCTTCTTCCTCCATCTCTTTTATCCACGAAGATCACAGGTGATCCCCATGGTGAAACACTCTCTTGAATGAATCCCTTTTGTTCCAAGTCATCCAATTGCTCCTTAAGTTCTTTCAACTCCTTGGGCCCCATCTTGTATGGTGCTTTAGAAATCGGTGCTGTTCCTGGAATTAGGTCGATAGTGAATTCTATCTCCCTATCTGGTGGCATACCAGGTAATTCCGCAGGAAATACATCCTGGAATTCATTTACTACAGGTATATCCTCTAACTTCACCTCTTTCATGTTGTTCAGCTGTAGCTCAACTTCGATCTGGGTATGTTTGTCTCCTTGGTAGATCATTCTACTTCCATCGGGGCTTTTCAAAGACACAGTCTTGTTCACACAGTCGATCAATGCTCCATTAGCTTCTAACCAGTTCATACCAAGAATGACATCAATGTCCTTCATTGGTAAAATGAACAGGTCCGCGTCGAACGCGCACTTATTGATCATAATGACTTGTTTTTGTTTGGCATGGGTTACTACTATCGTTCCCCCGCGAAAGTATGGTTATGGTTGTATCTAACTTAGTGCAACTAATCCCATGTTTGATGATGAATTGTTGAGAAATGAATGATGTAGTTGCACCGGTATCAAAAAGTACTTTGCCAGGATGAGTGAGTATCTGGAGCGTACCTATCACCGCCTGATCGGAGTTGACCACCTCCTCCAGACTAGTGCAGTTCAGCTTGCCGAAGGGCTTCTTATTCTTCCAGTTTCCTCCGGTGTTTCCTCCTCGACTTCCTCCTCCTCCAGATTGACCTCCTCCAGTGTTTCTCTTGGGGCAGTCCTTCGGCATGTGCCCCTCACTGGCGACAACCAAAGCATATAATCTTTGGCTTCTTGCAGTCCTTGGCGAAATGCCCCGTGAATCCACAGCTTCTGCAAACTATTTGATTTGCAGTCTGGAATGCCTGATTCTTCCTACTACCGTAGTAGTTGCTGTTGTTGTTGTTGTTGTTGTTGTTGTTGCTGTATCTGGGCTTGAAACTCAAGCTGGTATTAGGCTTGTTACTAACAAACCTCTTAGGCTCAAACTTGGCCTTTTTCCGCTTCTCCTCCTGCAATTGCTTGAAATCATCTTCCAGAGTGATGGCTGCATCCACCAACTCTTGAAACTCCGTCGCTCTCATCATACGGAGCTGAACCTTGAGCGGGGACTTAACCCCTCAGAAATCTCTTTTTCTTCTTGTCCTCGGTGTTGACTTCTTCAACAGCGTACCGGGACAGTTTAGAGAACTCCCTGACATAGGTCAGGATTGCCTTGTCCTTCTGCTCGAGACTTTCAAATTCTCGACGCTTCAGCTCCACTATACTTTCAGGGACATTGGATTCCCTGAACTTCCTCGTGAACTCCTCCCAGGTAAATACCTTTCCAGCCGGATAAACGGCTACAATATTGTCCCACCATGATGCGGCAGGTCCACATAGCAGATGGGTAGCATAACGAACCTTCTCTTGGTCGTTACATCCAACGGTGTTGAGCTTTCGCTCAGTATCCATCAGCCAATCTTCCGCGTCCATTGGCTCGGGCGCGTATGCAAAAGATATAGGCTTAGTGTTTTGGAAGTCTGCTAATGTGACTCCCGGGTTCTCAGGTCTCTCTACCCGGTTCTGTTGCAGCAGCTCCTGGAAGAATTTATTCTGCTGCTCCAACGTGACACGTTGTCTCTCTTCCACCATCTGCATGTACTGAATGAAATTCTGTTGCGTCATGGGTGGTGGTGATGGTGGTAACTGATCTCTGGCTGCTCCCTCAGCCTCTTCCTTTTGTTTGGCTTCGCGCTCCATGCGTTGTGCTTCGGTTTCCTCTCCTAACGTTCCCGACATGACCCCCTAGTTCTGCAACACAAGATGATACTCATAATTACTCCATGCGCAAGTTTTCTGAGCTCAACATTGTGCACAGAACTAGTCACGCAATGGAAATCAAGAAGCAAATCCAAATCATACAAAACATATACCCTATATATACATACATAAGTGGTCTTATTACAATACTCAAGTCGATGTGAGCATGCAAACTCACTTATTAAAGTATATGTACAAATTTATACAAATATTACAAACTATAATACACGTGGTACTTGTGTATTATAGCCTCGCCTCCCTTGGTGGACTCTAGTCGATCTTCACTCCCGGTACATTCCAGGCTTCCATCCGGTCGAACGTGTCGTCCTCCTGATAGACCCTGGAACATAAGGTCTCCCCGTTGGCTTGTAATCCGAATCCGATGATGATCCTAAGGAGAAATCAGTGTTCACAAACTGATCGTTGAGTGCATCATAGTCCACCCATCGGGTGTACTCTCCTGTAGCCACACCATAAGGGTTACCAAAACTCATACCCGACTCAACTTGTGTCGGATATCCTCCATCCACTCCTTCATTACTAGGATAGTTCTGGTTCTGGGTTGTTGCGTCATCATTCATCTCCCCATCATAATACTCAGTAGTACTATGGGTTCCGGTATCATATCCCCAACGCCAACCCCTGGAATTCTCGATAGGAGTCTCCGAACGCTGCTTGTTTCCGGATTCCTCTCCGCCCTCGTATCCCCCATAGGAACTACCCAGATAGTTCCCAGGTATAACAGGTGTAGGTTCACGTGCAAGTGGATCGATACTGATATAATCACCAGCTGAATAAACTGGTGTGTGCACCACATTCTCCATAGGTTCTTTCCCATTTGTCTCCTCCTTGGGTTCAGTAAACTCCTCTAGCATTGTATCAATTGCTCCCATCAAATGACGGTTTAGCTGATACAACAATGACAGTAAGTTGCGGCTGTTGTCCATATATTTTGCTGCTTCTGCTAGTTTACTTTTGGCATATTTGAAATGGTTCAGCATGGGGTCATCGTCCTCTTCCATGTGGGGAATGTGTGTGAATTCGGAACTCATAAGCTCTTTCGTCTTATGCTCCCGAATATCGATTATGGCTCTCATAACAGCTATATGGTACGCTGTATTGGTTGTCCTAGCTTCCCCAGCTGGCATGACTACGCTCATTCCCAAAGATTCGGGAAGTCGCAGTCCTACCCTGCACTTGGCCAATACCGGACCATCATAGAACATGTATTTCTTTACTGGAATCTGGGGATCGCACCCAAATTCCAGTAACATGGCTCGTAAGATATCTGCAAGTCCTCCTTGGTACTCGTTCAGTGTGGAATCCATAACTTTCACGTTTCTTCCCGGTCGTGAACTTGCCATGTTGGCTGTAGAAATAGAAAGATTATAAGATTAGTAATAATGCATCATAATAGAGATAATAAAGAATTATCGCACTAAAAGATATGATTGTTGTATTCTCAATTGAATATACACCATATTTTTAGAGAATTCTTTATTAGTCCTATTTGACTCCTAACGTTCGGTCCCATTTACTAGGTTCCAACCTAAGGTCAAAGCTTTTGCTCTGATACCAACTGTGGTGACCCTGCATACCACTGCATGTTGTAGTATGCCAGTCGTTGATATAACATTCACGAAGTACCATTCCGCAAATATTACATCCCTCAGAGTAGTACAACAAAACATAGCAGGGTCCATAACTCATTCACTTATTATTACAAGCATCAAACATATATGGTCTTGGAGCTCCTCTTGGGTCCTCAGAGGAATACTCCTGGGTTCGAGGTGAACCCAATTTAGCTTACAATATACGAGTCTCATTATACTATACATTTATTTCATCGAGCAGCTAAATACTAAGAGTTCGGGCTGCTCGGTTACTACAACTATCGGATATCTCTAGGCTTGATCTCCTCCGGAAACCTCCCGGATCCGTAGACTATGAGATAGTCTACGCCTTCAACACCTCCTGATAGGTCAGGTTCATCATAGCCGATGATCTCGGCTCCTTCATTGTTGTCGTAGTCCTCCTCCAGACGATTCAGACAATCTAAGCATGGGATTTAAGAGTGGTATGAGTACGAGCGTACTCAACAAGTTCATTATAGATAAGAGGTGTTTAATGCACTAGCTACGATATTAGACCAGAAAGTCTAATACCAATGCAAGTTTTGATAAACATCTTTACTATTAAATGGGAGTTGGTCGTTTGACACTCAACGCGTTTGATGGTCGTCATTCGGAGCATCATGTCCGTCCAATATACTCAATGTCTATCCTACCGTCCGTGCAACAAAAGAATCCAGACATGATCCGGTCTTTCCAATTAACAATCAAGACGTGATTCACTCCTTATCCATTAAGGAAGGTTATTTCCGAAAAAAGGAAACTATCAAGATGGAAAGGAAGGTTATATCCCAAAAATCAGGACGTGATGTATGTCTACCTCTTTGCATCACCCCCGTGAAAGTTTTCGTTTCCTGTACATGCCTGGTGCTCCCACATCTCTCTCTCTTTCTCTCTCTCTCTCATCACAGGTGAATGGAGAAATGCGTCGGCAGTTCGGACCGGTGCCTCTCGGCTGTCGCTGCATGCTCATCGATCCCAAACCCCCCAGTGGCCTTGAGACGTTCACGTACTGGCGTGGCATATGAGGTCGCGTACACGCGCGCAGGCCATGTTATAACCGATCGCTTGGGATCGGAGGATCTCGTGGTGGCTGTCCCGGTCGAGGCAGCGGTACCCGTCTGAGATGTACGGAGTCGTGGAGCCAGAGGCGGGCGGGGCACGGTCGTCGGGGCTCTTGTGATGATAGGGCATGCGGTGGTGAGGGGACAGGGTCCGGTCGCCGGGAGCATCCTAGCATAGGACGGCGAGGGATTTCTAGGTGTGGCTCCTGATCATGCGATGCGATCGGGTGTCAGCGCCGCCAGTCGCCGGCAAGTGGAGGAATAGTAACTCAGGAAGAGATGTGTCACCAGCGTGCGTTGACGTATGGCTGTTCCGAGCTTGGTGGTTTGGAGAGGACGATCGGTGGCTGCCTCCACCCCAACGCCTTGACCAGCATGGACATCGGTACCTGACGCTGTTTTTTTTTTTTTGAGATGGTACCCTGACGCTGCTACTTGATGGTCAAGGTAGACTTGCTTTTTCATCAATCTTACTACCTATATTACTTCCCTTATTGCATTGTTGTGTTCATGGTGGCAATTTACTCATTCGTCGATCGATTCCAGTTCTTTACTTGTCTATATCCAAATAGTGCAGTGGTATAGCAATGTATTGGTTCCAATTCTTGAACGGTATTCTGTTTGGCTAAAAAAATTGCACTTTCTGTATGCGAATGTAAAGAAGCTAAGGTATCGATGAGTTTTTACTTTTTACTACGGACATGAATTGAGAAGTGGTATGGAAAAAGAGTTGTATCAACTTGTATTCTTTCAGGCTCGCTTCTAGGACATGTAAATTGTGCAACTAGAAGCTGAAAATAATCTGTTTTGTTATAGATTGTATCAATATACCGTTATTTTTCCTACATCTGCATTTCTCACAATTGCAATTTTACATGATACTTGGCCATTTCCAATTCCTTTTCGAACTCATGCAATTGTGAACCTTCTATTTTACATATCAAGGTATTACATAGGGTTCTTATATATTTTTAGGTGGTTGGTTATAGATTGACTCGCTGAGTTAAAATTCTTGGCAAAAAGTTGTGGGATGTTCCCCATTCAAAGACTTAACGAACACAATGACTGATGGAGCTACAAATTCCGTGAGTAATGATCATCTCAGAAATGAACCATCAAGTTGTCGAGGTAGGTATGCTTGGATGTTTGATGAGGAAAATAGTACTGGCTAGAGAAGCAGCATAAGAGCGAAAAAAAAGAATACTGCAAGTGTCTCCGATAGTTTTGATAGCAAATATTTTCAATGGTACTTATTTGTTGGTTTTAGCATATGAGCAAAAAAAAGAATATCTTCTAACTATTTCACTCATGTGTATTGGTTTCAGCTGGACAAAGCTATGCGAATGTAGATCAACACATTGCATATCTGACAAGAAACAATAGAGGGATTGGAAACAATACTCATCGATGTCCGAGGAACCGAGGGATATTGTGGTGCGGTGCGGCGGAATAGTGAGAACAAGAAAGGAAGATTCATGTGCAGCCACAACGATGATCCTTATGATATAATCTACCAATAATTTTCTTTCCAAGCATCTTGTTTTCAAACCAGTAAAAGGTTGTGACTATTTTGGAGCAATGAGATTCCAGTTTCAGGGCGGCGACCATTTTGGAGCAATGAGTTTCTATTATGAGGATCCCGCGTTGACGGTTAAGATAGTTATGCCTCAAGTTGGTCAAGAGTTGAGTGGGTTGTTTACAATTCAAGTGGATGAAGATGCTATAAATATTTTGTGACTATTTGACCAATATTTGTGCCGTGTTCGACTTCTGTGAACTATGCATTGTGACTCTTTGAGCAATATTTGTTGATCGTCTATTTATCGATTGTTCTATATAAACCCACGAGTACTTAGCTAGCAAATTATTAAACTTTAAATAACTAAAATTAACTCTTTGCTACGGGAAGTCAACTTCAGAAATAATGCCCTTCTTATTACCACTCTGATGGTTTACCTTGTATTCTTTTTTAGATATGTAATTAAATAACCTCTTATGATATTTTTTAAGACTATATTCTATAGGATTGAACATGGTACATCCTCCGCCAAACAAAGTACCACTCCGCAGCGATTTTTGTGAATTAATCTGTAAGTACGAGGAACTTTGTTCAACCATTGTTGATTTTCTTTATCCGTATTTTTCGCAGGTAATTTGTTTTACGGTTTGCAAATTTGCAAGGAGTTAATGTGACGCGAACTAAACTCTTTTGTTTGCTCAGGTAGATGTGAAGTTCTAGCTGGAGGCGGAGTGTACCTTGAACCAAGCCAACCATCACTTACATTGCAAGCCATTTGTTTCAATTTGTAAAATGTGGTCGGGTGACGGGTGGTTAACCGAAGATAGTGTGGTCATTAGTTGAGCTTAATTAGAAGAGTTATATGTGAAGGAATGGCTACATTTACATGAAGAATGATAATCATTGTATTTGCAATGCAAACATCGTAATAACTTCTGATCTTTTGCAGGTTGGAGATAAATTGTTGCGGGATCAGTAGTGTAGAACTAAAGTTGTATATGGTTCCGAGTCTTGTACTACCAACTGACCTAGCGCACCTCGCTGATTTTGAAAGAAGTTTGTGGCTTAGGGCGACCATCCCAGAACAGATGAGGTCGAGCGCGGGATCGGGGACGGAGTGAAGTAGCAGGTTGACTTGGCAGTGCTACATCAGTGGGGAAGAAAACAACCACAACACCGCCTAAACCACCATGCTTCGCCGAGTCTATTTTCTACTGTTCCCGTCCACGCTCTATTTCCCGCATGAAGATAGCCCCAAGATTCCATCATGTCACCGATCATCGACGTCGAGCAGAGTCATCTCTTCTCTAGCCCGCTTCAGTTATCCTTATATCTTTCACGCATCTCAACTAGATATTCCTCCATTTTCTTTGAATTTCAGCTTAAAGGTATCTGATTCCAACTTGTTTGAATATCGATGCACAACTTCTATTTCAGCTATGTTTTCTTTGAATGTTGATGGACAAGTTGTACATGCCATGGCCGATAGCTGGTTGTGCAGGTATGTCGCTGATTAGTTTGTGTGATATGAACATGGTTAGAAGTCTACAAAGGTGGAAGGTAATGATATCAGTTGTCAAAATATACTTCAAACGAGATATAATCTTATATGTAGAATATATTGTGGCTGTTTTTATCATACACATTAATTTTTTCCATTATTGTATTGACATATTGAGGAAAAAATAGAAACCGTAGCAACGCACGGGCATTTAACTAGTTTCTTCAAGAGATTGCTTTTATTTCAAAGAGCTATGTCCGTCAGCCTTCACCGGTTTACTAGAACTTCATGGAGCTCCTTTCCGGCCGCGTTCGCAGTTCCTCAATCCCGGAACAGGGAGTGACAGGTCACAGTTCTTTACACTCTGCAGAGGTGTGTTGCTTTACCCATAAGAGATCTTAACCTTGGTGCCATCCGGGCAGCTTTCCCGTCCACACTTCCTTTGGTGTGAGGCCCGGTATAAGGTCTAGCCAATCATGTTCCTCCGCTACCTCGAACACCCACCCTTTGTTGCATGCCCCGACCCTGGGTCCATGCCGGTCCCATTATTCCCGTAATTTCAGGGTGGACCCCGACCACGACGACAGTGCTGGGCTCTACCATACACTCCTACGCCGGTAGCTGCAACCCATCATAGACACTACAACAGGAACCCCCCTTCAGCAACGCATCAATGCGTTGCTAAATGTCCATATAAGCGTTGTTGAGGTCTACACCAACGGATTTGATATGCGTGGCTATAGGTGGCGTTGCAAAGATCTACAACAACGTATATGCATGCGTTGGTAATTGATGTGAATACGCGTTGTAACATAGCAACTCATATAATTAGATCATAACAACACTTCATATGCGTTGGTGGTTATTGTGCACAAATGAATTCTAAAATGGTTAAAACATATCATTGTAATTTATATATCATGAACAATTAATGTCATTTGCACATGAGCCCAATATAGCAAATGGAAAGACATCATATATTAAATCAATTTGTTGCATTACAAAGAACATCATCCAAATAATATGTGTTTTATTCCGAACATCAACCATGAACATTACATTCTAAAACACAATATACAACTATCTAGTAGTAGCGGCATCCTCCAACTTGCTACCAACACAGCCATACATGCATTAATAGCCTTCAAAATTTCTTGTTTTTCTTCTTATAAGTATCATGTATCGCCTCGCCTCTTTTCCTGAAGCTTAACTTCTCCACACACTGTTTGCATAAGAAGCAAAGAGATGTATTAGTCATGCATAATGTCTTCAGTACAGAAATTTGAGACATATGTTCTTGTCTGTCTGATCCTATTTAGCTTCCCGATGCTGCATGGAGAAGAGATTATATGAAATAGTATATATGTGCAATCTGACATACACAAATCGGTTTAGTACCTTTGATGTATACATTCTTAAGTTGAACGTGCTAGACTATAGTCCTCTTAGTAGCATCTTAAGCGAACATAATCGTGAGAAAATGTATAGTGTGGAATCTGGCCAAATGTTTTTGGCCATATGCATCCTCCTGACAAAAAAATTGAACTTCACAATAAATACAAGTATTTCAGTACTTAAAAGTACCTGAATTTAAAAATAATAATGCATATGAAATAAATATACCTGCATACGTGTGCACCCTATCAAGTGTGAGATGTTTACACAATGATTATAGATTACTTTAACCTTCTGGACACTCGTACTATATATTTCTTGTAATTGCAAAGAAAACAGTCCTGAAGATTCACCTGTCGTATACATGTTATAACAATGAACAGACAATAATATTTGTTTGAATATCAAAGTCAGTGAGTATAGCTGTGACTCAATATAACAGAACTAACTCTATAATTAGTGAACAACGTTGGGTTAAGAAGCTTGAATACTACTGCCTCCTAGCCACCGGATGGTTCTATAAAATAACAAAAGGAACCAAGAAATACACAGTAGCTAGCACGATTTCCATGACCAACGAGCTACTCTTCTGATAAGATCGTGATGATGAATAGCAGTACAACACCGACATCCAAAACAAATGTTGTGAATATTCATCTGAGCCAAAACAATAGTTCTGCTTGTAACGAGTATAGTAGATATCAAGAGAATTATTGACGGACTACATGTAGGGACAAACAGAATTGTGTTCTGCACAACAAAATAGGAGGAACAGGTTTGATTAAAAAAGGAGGATTGCTAGCCAAAATATAAGTATGGACCAATTGAAATGAATAAGGATACATGTTGTTCAGTCACGCACCTAATTTGTCCACCTATGAGCACTCAAGCATGGTGATTAAAGAGATATAATATGGCAGGAGCACCAAAGTGCCAACTGAAATAAAGAAGGACGCCACCATGCTTTCAAATTTGGAGGAACGGTTCATGTACCAAGACTGATCCAGAATTGAGAGGTCACCTTTGTAGGGGATGAAGCCATGTGAGCGGTGGGGCTGGCAGTTTGGCACCCATGAGATCCGACCTAGAGAGAGTACATGTTTAGGAGCCAGGCGGCGCAGCAACAGAGCATCACGTACCTAAAGGAGCAGAGGAACAGATCAGACAAACGGGGATATAACAAATCAAAAGGGGGTAAGGAGATCGGAACATAGAGATACGAGGATGATCCGGCGTCCAGGGTTAGAGGTGAGGATGTGGCCATTGTCCAAGATGGCATCCACAATATGGACGAGGTGGACGAGAGGCGATGCAATCGCAAGTCCGCCTGAGATGTGGACGGCGGCGAGATGCCCTCACGCGATAATGGCGGCTGGGAGCGAGACGCCCTCACGCCGTAGCAGCGACTGGATGGATCAAGCTGAAAGAGAGGAGACCCATGAGGGAGGAGGGACTGACCTGCAATTGAAGAGAATGATGCAGAATCGCCCGCTGCCATGAGCCAACGGAGGTTCGCTGGAGCTGTTGTTGTTGCAGAAGACTACCCACGAGGCCACGACTTGTGTAGATGAGATCGGAAGGTGCGGAAATATAGAGGCAGTTGCCTAGTTACATACACCAAGTTTCAGGGATTAATTTTTATGGGAGGTTGGGTCGCTTGCCTTAAAACTAGGGAAAATGAGCGAGTAATAATCAATAAATGTAGAAAAGAATTGGTGGAAATTTGTAGGAAGAAACGGAGGGACAAAAGGGAGATGAAAATAATATTCGACCTCCACAAATGTTTCGCCTAACTTTTCTCTAATTTTTCCTTTTCCAAAAATGAAGACACCAAATTTACATCTTCAAAGGAAATTGATAAGCGACATGACTTTTTTATGGTTGGATGTCTGGCTAGCTTGCTACATGTTTTTATTTGACATGTCTTAGATAAAATTATTTTGTGTGATGTTTACGGTAGGATGATTCGATTACACACATACACACCACACCACATGTTATTCGTTCTCCACGGTATAGCTGGCAACAGATGGATGTACCAACGCAAAAATGCGTAGCTATGCCAATACTTTGCTACGCATATTCGAAGCATTGCAAAGTATGCATTGCTATATGGGGGGGCTTGTTGTAGTGAGACCGCATTACCGTGGGGAATTAGAATGGGATCCCCACCCTCCGGTTGTTCCGCAAGACACAACTGCTACGGCAAGCAATGCTTTACCGTGGGGAATTAGAATGGGATCCCCACCCTCCGGTTGTTCTGCCGTATACAACTCGCTACGGTAAGCGCATCCGTTGATGAACGAGAGGTGGAAACACTTTTGACTACTCCGTCCCACTCCGGATCTTATGGTTAACACGGGTATTACGGCACAAGAATCACTGGCGACATTTGTTGTTTAATCCTAGATGGATATAAACCCGTGCAATGGAACCTCCACCATATCAACACAATCCATGGTTCCATTGCCCACCACATAGTCATATTCATAGTTATGAAAGTAGTGGTTTTGATTTTCATGCAATAGTGATAACCATAGTACTTTGCAATTAATTTGATAGAAATACTCAAATGACATGACCAAGTGATGAACTTGCCTGAACACTCAAATGACATGCAATTAATTTGATAGAAATACTCAAATGACATGCAGTAGTGGTTTTTATTTATTTTTTTACAGCTTTGATCATTTTCTATTCATTTTCAAAGTTTCTTGTTTATTTTAAAATGTGAAATGACACATTTACCCCTGGGCCCACCTGTCAGGGTGGCCCAGTGGGGTTAACCCTAACCCGAGCCACACTTGGGCTCGGTCGGCCCACTCGCCCCTTTCTGCCCCGCGTGGAACCCTAATCCCCCTCGTCCTCTCGCGATGCTGCGGTCGCCTCGCCGCCGCCGCCCCTAATCCGACCGCCACCGGCCCTTCCCGTCGGCGAGGTCGGTGCCAATCGAGCTGCCGCTCGACGGCGCACCTTTGGGTCCGCGTCGATTTGGCGTTCGCCGCCGTTCCTGCTCGCCCCCAACCCTGCTGCGCCTCAATCGCCTGGATCCGTGAAGATCCGCCATTCACCGGCGTCCCTGGCACCGTGACGTCGCCGTGATGAAGCTGGTGTTGCGGCGAGGTGGTGGCCTGGCCTCGGCTTGGCCCGGCGCCGCCGCTAGCCCGGCGTGTGCCGCCGTGCCGCCACGGTTGCGCGTCTCTCGCTTCGCCCGGCTTGTAAGTTCATCCCGCCTCCTCCTCTCTCTCTCCTTCTGCTCCTGTTCGACTAGCTCCGCCGCTGGCATGCTCTCCCTGTAGAGAAGCTTGCCGTGTACTGCTGCGGCTATGCTTCTGCGGCCTTACGCCATTTCTGTTGTGAGTGTGCTAGCATGTGCATGTTGTTGCTATGCTGCTATGCTGTGTTGCTGTGCTGCTGCTGTGCTAGCCATGGATGCGCTTGTGTGGCTGCTGTGATGCTGCTCTGTGTATGCTGCTGCCATTATTCCTAGCTTCTGCGCTGTGTTGTTCTTCTTTATTAGTTGCTGTTGCAATTCATGAGCCCTAGCTCATGAGCTTACTGTGATGTTGTGCTCAATTTTTAATTGTTACTGCTGCTACTATCTTGCTCCTGCCTCCCTGTGGATACATCCACTTGCCTCTGGCTTGATCATGATGCATGATCCTTGCCTTTGGCAAGTGCCAGTGCCCTGGTGTGCTATATCTTGTGCTTAATTTCATGAACATGCTCAATTGAGCATTGATGTTGGCTTAATAGCACAATCCAGTGATGAGTGAGGTGTGCTCTCTTTGGGTAACTTGATTCAGTGATACATCATGCCTTTGATGTACTCCTGGATACAATCATAAAGTCATTGATTCCGTATCTATTTATTCAGTTATAGCTTGGTTGTAATTCTTCAGTACCTGGCTAATTACTGTTAATATGCTTGGTTATAGCCATCTGTAACCAGTGCTAGCAAACTCTGATGATCATATGATCATCAATTGCTTGTGAGAGATGTTGTTTCATGTCTGTGCCTGACTGTTGCTCTCTGTGTGTTGTGTGTGCATCACACAGGCTTGGCCTGGTGTGTGATGGTGCTTGTTCAAGCACTTGTTGATACTTGCAGTGATCCATTGGATCACCAGCAAGATTCTATTGTATCAATTGCTTGTATAATTCATTTATCTGTGTTGGTTTGCTTTGTTGCATGGATAAATGATGTGAACTGCTTGCAGTGATGATCTCATGGATGAATTGATGAGACTAGAGGGATGCCAACCACTGGTTGGGTACCCTAGCTCATACTGAACCCTTCTGGGTAATGATATATGTGCTGGCTTGGTGGTTTGATTGCTTAAGTGGTAGAGGTGGCCTCAACAGCCATTCCTGGCTGTTTAGGAAGCTCCCACACTTGTTGGCTTGGTTTGAATGGACAACTGCTTTCTGGCCTGACCATATTTGGTTGCCAGATGCTTTTGATGTTGAAAAACATAAATAGACACTTGATAGTCTATCTGTCTGATGGTGTGGTGGCCATAGGTGCTAAGTGAATCTGGCTAGCTAGATAGGATCATCCCTTGTTGGATGTCTTTGATTATGTCACTGGTTTGACATAGCCAATGTTCCCGTGGTAACTTCCTATTGGTTTTCCTCTTGTTTACTTGCACCAATTTGGCCGGTAGCCATATGATGACTCACATATAGGGTTTCTACCCACTTTGCCTCCGTGACTTGTGCATATGATGGATTTGTATGAGCAAAACCTTGCTTGCTCATGATTTATTGATATACCTCACTCCAGCTCCTAGAAATTGGTGTTGGTGTAGAGGATTGCTTCTGGTTGATGATCAAAACTTGCCCTGATCCTCCTGGCTAGCTGATGCTTGATCTATTCCATGATTTGTTGCTCAGCAGCAAGCAGTTCTTGGTGGAACTGTCTCTGGTGGGTTTTGGCTAGCTATGTGTTCTTCCTGTTCTTGAGTTCTTACCCTGGGAGATTCTGCCGATGATCAGCTAGGGTTTGCTGGTGAAAAAGCTTTTATACCACCCAAGCACTCGCTTCATTGGTCGACAAGACAACCATGTCACTTAGGTGACTCTCCCCTCGGTCCGTGTGTGTTGTGAGACATGCGAGCTATCCTCGTGAGCTGCCTGTGTGCTTCACAGGTTGGGACTTGGTCCTTTGGCTTGACACCCCGGCAGTGTTTGAGTTATCCTCTCAATTTGATCATATTTGCTAACCTGCCACCTATCTGTCTCCTTAATGTTAGTTTCAAAATTTTCACCAAAGCTGCAACCATTAGGCTGAATTCTGTAGCTGATCATGTGGTTCGTCCTTCTCAAACTGCTTTTATGCAAGGTCGTAACATCCTTGACGGAGTTGTGATCCTTCATGAAACGGTACACGAACTACACCGTAAGAAGTTGAATGGGGTAATTTTAAAAATTGATTTTGAGAAGGCCTACGATAAAGTCAAGTGGTCTTTCCTTCAACAAACTTTAAGAATGAAAGGCTTCTCTCACGAGTGGTGTGCGTTAATTCAAAGCTTCGTCTCGGGAGGAAGTGTAGCCATTAAAGTCAACGATGACATTGGCAAATACTTTCAGACCAAGAAGCGGCTTAGACAAGGTGATCCTCTATCGCCAATGCTATTTAATATAGTGGCCGATATGCTTGCCGTCATGATTGAACGCGCCAAGGCTGGTGGCCAAATTGAAGGTGTTGTTCCTCATCTAGTTGATGGAGGTTTATCTATCCTTCAATATGCCGATGATACAATTCTTTTTATGGAACATGACATCGAAATGGCAAAGAATCTGAAGTTAATACTTTCAGCATTCGAGCAACTATCGGGTCTAAAGATTAACTTCCATAAGAGTGAGTTGTTTTGTTTTGGCGAGGCTCGTGGATGACGTCGCCCAGTATGCTGAATTATTTGGCTGTGGGCAAGGTCAGTTCCCTATTAAGTATTTGGGTATTCCGATTCACTATCGGAGATTTACAAATGCTGAATGGAAGCTTGTTGAGGAGAGATTGCAATTAAGATTACCTAGTTGGAAAGGTAAATTACTATCCTTGGGAGGAAGATTGGTCCTTATTAATTCAGTGCTAAGTAACATGGTACTGTATATGATCTCTTTCTTCCAATTGCCCAAAGGAGTCTTAAAACGATTGGATTATTTCCGGTCAAGATTTTTTTGGCAAGGGGATAGTGAGAAAAAGAAATATCGATTGACCAAATGGAGTATAGTTTGCCGACCAAAAGATCAAGGAGGTCTTGGCATTCATGACCTGGAGGTCAAGAATAAAGCCCTCCTTGGCAAATGGCTTTTTAAGCTACTTACTGAAGAAGGGGTGTGGCAAACCTTACTCAAGAGAAAATATGTTGGCTCAAATGCTATGTCCCAGGTTTATTGGAAACCAGGTGATTCACATTTTTGGGCTGGCCTTATGGCAACGAAGAAATTCTTCTTTCCATATGGCTCCTTCTCTATTAGGAATGGATCGGAAATTAGATTCTCGGGAGGACAAGTGGCTAGGTAATACCACCCTCCGTGAACAATATCCGGCTTTATACAATGTTGTGCGCCATAAAAGCGATACTCTCGCCAAGGTGATGGAATCTTCCCCACCTAATGTGACGTTCAGAAGGAGCATTGTTGGTCCTAGACAAGCATCTTGGAATGCTTTGCTTCAACGTTTGGATTCGGTCCAGTTGACGCAGGGATCCGATGTGTTTCGATGGAATCTCACCGAAAATGGAAAGTTTTCGGTAGATTCGATGTACAAGGCTTTAATCCATCCTGAGGTTCAAGTCGATAGTAATAAAAAAATTTGGAAGATGAAGATCCCGCTTAAAACGAAGGTATTCACTTGGTATCTTCGTCGCGGGGTTATCTTAACAAAAGATAACCTTGTAAAACGAAATTGGCATGGAAGTAAATCGTGTGTCTTTTGTCATCAAGACGAGACAATCAAACACCTTTTCTTCCAGTGTAAATTCGCGAGGTCTATATGGTCAGTCATCCAGATAGGTTCTACCTTATATCCACCACGTAGCGTTGCGAACATTTTCGGCAATTGGCTTAATGGTGTTGATCCTAGGTTTAAGATACTTATTAGGGTGGGAGCGATTGCCGTGATATGGTCGCTTTGGCTATGTAGAAATGACAAGGTTTTTAATGATAAAAATGCTTCTCTTTTGCAGGTTATCTACCGGTGTACGGCTACGCTCCGTTCTTGGTCTCCTCTACAGCGTGTGGAGTATCGAGACCTCTTTATGGAGGTTTGTACACGGTTGGAGGACACGGCGAGGGATATTTTTTCCCAACATGGGTGGCATAGAAATCTTCGGATTGAGCCTCATTCATCTGTGGCGCTACCTTAGCTTTTCATTTTTTACTATATGGATTGTACTCGTCTTGATGGTGTAACTTTTAGCTCGAACGGCTGTGTGCATCCTAGTTATGCAGAGGCTGGGTGTAATGCTTAACTTAAGTAATAAAACGCCCTTTATCGAAAAAAAATTTGCTAACCTGCCAAGTGGTTTTACCACTTGGCATAATCCCTATTTTCTTGTCTTTGTTGTCTTACTATGCAGGTTTAAGGAAATGATCAAGAAATTCAATCAAGTGATGTCCAAGAAAATCATGAAGATTTTCTTATCTAGTTTAGCCATTTTACAATATCTTTGTAATTTTCATTTTCTATTTTTCTATTTATTCAATTCTTGTAATGTGTTGTAATATTTTATATTTCAATTCTGGATATTGTAAAGACAATGTATCTTGTGTGATTATTAATAAAGCTCAAAGTTTCCCTAATGAGCTTTACTAAATAAATGTAATGTTTATATTCTTGATTATTCATATTTGTTTAATGAATTACCTCAATTTTGAATTATGAGATATTCATATGATGTTTAAATTTGAAATTCAAAAGTTCTTGTGTTTGAATTCAATCATGCAACTTAAGTTGTAATGCAATACTCTCCTCTCTTCTCAAAACCCTAATTTAGTTAGGTGAGTTGCAAGTTTGTCGCACTCTCGAAACCCTAACCATGTAAGGTGTCGAGAGAGAAACTTGTCCCCCTTCGATGCAGTTTTTTTTAAAAGCGCGAAATTTCCCCAGAATTTACTATGCAATGCACATCCCTTTCTAAAATCTACCCCTCGATCGTCTCTAAACCTGGGACATTACAGGTTATGAACTTGTTTGCACCATATTTAGATTATTTATTATTATATATTTGTGAGTCATGTGAAACTATTGTGAAATTATATGTTTTATTTGTTGAAATGCAGGGATTAAGGAAAAACTGAAAAATTCTTGCACACAACAAAGGAAACCACACGAATATGTGCCATGGGAGCCGGCCGACCAACCTAGGATCGCCCTTTGCCCTGTAGGCCGGGCTTTGCTGTGTACCTGGCACACAAGCCACACATCAAAGGTTGGTGTCTTTGTCGTGTGCCCAGTCCACTCGACACACGATAAAAGGTGGTGTCTTTGTCGTGTGCCAAGCCAGCGCAACACATGACAAAGGGGCCGCACCTGTGGCATTGGGCTGTCATGCACAACGCTAGGCACATAATATAATTTGAACTTTTTTTCGTGTGTTTTATTTTGGTACACGGCAAACTATCAAGTGCCGTCGTCTGCCCGTCCAAACCGTCAAGTCAACTTATCTATGTCGTGTAACGTGAAAATACACATGGCAAAGACTATGACATGTACATGTTGAAAACACACAGTAAATATTTGTTGTACCAATCTAGGTTGTGTACGGTTTGCCGTTTATCGACACACACCAAAGTTCCGCTGACCTTTTTCCATATATATCTATAAAATGCAAAGCCAGAATCTCCAATAGTGTTCAGACCCATCCACCTAGGTATCGGTATTTCCAACGCTAGGAACTTTTAGAACTTTTAAAAGACAAAAAAAGAAGAAGCTAAAGGTCCAAAATGTTACAAACTACGACCAGTAACAAAATCGAGTTCCTCCACATATCGCGGCTCCTTCCTCCCACTCTTAATCCAACACAATTGCCTGCTGGTCTCACCTTCCTCCTTGTTCATGCACGACCCGCTTCTCCACGCCTCCACGTGCCTCTGAGGTTGCACCCACCTCTGCCCATTCCACGCACCTTAGAGGCCACCAACACCCCCACCCCCACCGACGCACCTAGTAGTAGGTGTTCTCCATTTATAAATGTGTCCCTGCTCGGAATCTGACAAAATGGCTCCTCCGGCTGACTTTCCTCCTTGCCCTCATGCCGCTCTCTTCTGCACGCCTCCAAGGCTGCCCCACTGCTGCCCGTTTCCCTCACCTACGGCCCACTCCCGTGTGCCATCGAGTTCGCCCCCCCCCCCCCACCGCCGCCCGCTTCTGCCACATGTCGCCCACTTCCGCGTGCCTCTGAGGCCTCCCCCACCACCGTCCACCTCCACAATGTGGCGCGTGCTTCCACTCGTCTCGGAGGCCACCCCACCACCACCGAAGCCCACATATCTCGATCTTGCACACACTAGACTACCAGCCATGTGCAAACAAACGGTAGATGAGGATATGCCTCTGGAACGATTCCTTTTAGTCTCATGCTCTGTTCTTCGAGTTTTTTTTAATGATAATCTAAACATTTAAACCGCTGCTGGCTTTGCAACCATCTTGGGGCATGTTCCTAGGGCGGCCTCAGAGGCTATGGCGGCGGTGCCAGAGGAGGTCCAAGAGAGTTGGCGTCGGGGTAAGCACTGGCGAGAACAAGGAAATGAAAGTGAGGACACCGGAGAGAAGAAGTGAACTAAGTAAATATGTTGCATAAGCAGTTGGATTTTATTCCTTGGCTTGTTTCAAGCTTGTGCTACCTTAGTTCTGCGATCATGGGCCACGTGCGGATTCAACATTGCACCGTGTGATCCGGTAGCTATGCATCGATTTTGGGCCGAGATCAGCATGAATGGTCATCCGCACCGACTAGACGGGAGCTCGATACTGCCCATAGCCATCCCCGAGCCCAAGTAACCTATATGGTATTGTTTATTGTGCAACTGGCCTTTGTGTCAATTATCTAGCTAGTTCTTACTAGGGTTTTTTTTTTGCGAAACACAGTACAGACACAAGACTCATAATACGTATATACCCTCATCCTTATGAACGCACACAGGGTTTGGGTAGTTATCTACCTAGGGTGGTATCCAAAATAAAATGTCTAGGTTTTGAATTAAAATTATTTGCCAACTTATAACTAGGGACGTGCGAGTGTTTAGTTCTCGTGGTAATTATGAATGTCGTACTCGTCTACAAGAGCCTGTATTTGGGGAAAAAGAAAAATAATATTGGACTTTTAGACGCGGATTAAAACTAATATTATCTACATGTCTTCAAAGTTTCGCTAACAAATAAGTTGTATTTTTTGGCTCCATGAAAGTTAAAAAACTCCTTTTTTATCCCCACATGTATTTTTTGCACATGTTGTTAAAAAAAAGATTTCTAAACATCAATTCATTACTATCTTATTTGAAACTATGAAATTCTGTGATTTTACAGTAGGTCCTCCAGTCAAGTCACGATGAACCCTTATTCTTTTTCTGCCACTTGAATATATAAGTTCGAGTAAGGTTTCTTTCTATATCCAGCAAAACAACAAATGGAATAGAGTTAATGAGTTATACGGGCTTGCCAAAAACAACAAGCATTAAACTGTACGCGTCTGCACAGCTCAGCGCGGCGACCGTTGAGTCCGAACGCGATCCCTTTGCGCCATATTTATGCTCAATCGTCTCCGCTGTCCAGAGGCCACCACCGCTCTTGCAAGCAACCCAGCCACCGTGCCCACATAAACTCCTTCGATCTGAATCTTTCCACGCATCAGGCAGCCGCAGATGAATCCCATGTATGCGCAGCACCATGACGGCGTGGAGGAAGCAGCTGCGATTGCAGCTCTGGGGACGGCGGAGAACGCGCAGGCACCTGTGCACTCGTTAGAGATATGGCAGGAGGGGAGGCACCCGGCTCCACCGTCACCGTCGTTTCTCATTCAGATCAACGAGGAGGAGAATCAAATCGAAGATTTCGATAACACAGGTACGTTCCTATCCATATCAATCAGGAACTATATATTGCCCTTACTGCAGGATGGTCGATCATTCACAACTGATGGGCTCAATCTTTTTTTTTCAAAATGGGGAATGAAACCCCGGCTTCTGCATCGTGATGATGCACACGGCCTTTTATTAATAAAGTAATAGTACAAAATTAAAATATCTTAGGCATCGCCTAGAATTGATACAAGAATCAACCAGCGAAAGATAACTAGAAGAATCGGACTACACATCATTGTATCCGTCTATTGTGCCGCCAGCCAGCCTGGCACAAGATATCCTGAGCGACCATCTGGAGCCGTGTGCATCCAGTAGCCATAGCATCCCGCTGTCCCTCCGGTGACAGAAGAGCCCACAACTGGACCCAGTGTGACACCATATGGATAACCTGCAAAAAGTGAAATGAAAGTTTCTTGTTAAAAATAATATCATTCCTTGTCCTCCAGATAGACCAGCATAAGGCAGAAACCCCAATACGGATGAAAGCCTTTGATTGTCTATCAACTCCATTTAGCCAGTTACCAAACATATTGGTAATACTGGTTGGAGGTGGGAGAGCAAAAGTAAAATTAATCGTACGCCAGAGAATTTTAGCTAAAGGACAAGTGATGAACAAATGTTCAATAGTCTCCTGCTCACCACAAAAAACACATTTTGTACAACCATTCCATCTTCTCTTGGCTAAATTGTCTTTATTGAGTAAAACTTTGTTGCTTAAGAACCACATAAATATTTTTATCTTTAAAGGAACTTTAACTTTCCAAAGATATTTTCGCAAGAAATGGGTGTGATCATTCATTAAATCCTCATACATAGATTTGACTGTAAACATGCCATTTGTTGTCAACTTCCAAACAAAGTGATCCTTCTCATCAGATAAATTAACCCTCATAAGTTTTCGGCATAAAACTGATGGGCTCGATCTTTAACCATGTTCTGATGGTTTGCCTGCAGATGAAGCACCTTCCTTTGATTGGATCGATCTTCCACTGGATATGTTCCGTATCATTCTTGATCGTCTTGGTGCCTTCGATATCCTTAGTTTCCCTTTGGTCTGTAGGCCTTGGGCAGAGGTGTACACAGAGAATCGTCGCCTACAACCTGGTGCTCCTACCCTACTGACTTCTCCCTCCGAGGGCGGTTGGGAGATCCCGGATGATTGGGAGCGAGGTTTGTTTTTTATCAACAACATCTTGTCAAGGGAGTTGTTCTCGGTTGAGGTGGAGGCTCTGAGATATGAGAGATGGATAGGCGGCAAAGATGAATGGCTAGTGACCACTGGTCAAGCAGGCAACTTCTTCAAGCTTCTGAATCCTATCACAGGATATTACATCTATCTGCCTGACAACTTGCAAAAATGTCCTCTAGTTGACCGCGTCCAGTTGTGCCGAACTCCCACTCAAGCTGAACCTCATGATTATTTTGCCATTGCCATATCTGTTGAATAAGTTTCAGTTAGCAGCTGTTAGTGTCGTTAGGATTCAGTTTCGACAGTTTCGTCAGAGTTTCTGTTAGAGAGATTTTAGGAGGACCGCGTCGTGTTTAGTGCGAGCACCTCCATGTTTGTAGGATCGTCGTGGAGCTCGTTCCGAGTCGTGGGATGGCACGATTCAGTCGGGAACGTGGCGGAAGTCACGGCATTGCTTTGTAATCGCTCAATAAGAGGATGAATGAAACAGAAAAGCAGTAGCTGCACCAAAACCACCAAGTGTTCATCGTCTACCTCCAGCTCCCTCTCTATCTCTGCCTCGATTCGATCCGATCGTGAGTGAGGGTTAGAGCTGACAAGTGGTATCAGAGCCTAGGCTCGTGTCGCGGAGAGAAGGATGACGAAGGGCGGCGATGACGCGTCCAAGAAGGCCGCCGCAGACGCGGACAAGGACGGGAAGAACTCGGGCGCCGCTTCATCACCACACTCCTCGGCAGAGAAGGCGCTGGCCGTCCCGCGCTCCACGCGCGACATGGGCGGCAGCTCCAGCACGGCGTGGCCGGTGCTGACGAGGACGAACTACAACACCTGGTCGCTGCTCATGAAGGTGATCCTGCAGGTTCGTCACCTGTGGGAAGTCATCGACACGGGCGTGGGCGAGTACGACGACGATCGTGCGGCGTTGGAGGCCATCCTCCGCGCCGTACCTCTGGAGATGATTCCGATGCTCGCCGTCAAGGACACGGCGAAGGAGGCGTGGGATGCGATCAAGACGATCCGCGTCGGGGCAGATCGAGTCAGGGACTCGAAAGCCCAAAACTTCCGCAAGCGGTACGAGGATCTTCGGTTCAAACCCGGTGAGTCTGTCGATGATTTTGGGTTGAGGCTGCAGGAGCTGGTCCACCAGTTGGACATCCATGGAGACCCCGTCGACGACAAGAAAGTGATCCTCAAGTACCTGCGGGTCGTGCCAAGGAAGTACAAGCAGATGGCACGGTCAATCGAGGGCCTCCTCGATCTGAAAACCATGTCCATCGAAGAGCTGACGGGGCGTCTCAAGGTCTGCGAAGAAGACGACGACGACGAGCCCACAGGCACGGCCGGCGGCGGCCAACTGCTGCTCACGGAGGAGCAGTGGCGCGCCCGCATGAAGCACCGCGATGGCGATGGCTCGTCAGGGAGCGGTGGCAGCGGTGGCAACCGCCGCGGCAAGGGGCGCGGGAACGACGCCCCGCGCGACAAGCCGCAAGGGGCGAACGGCGGCGGCGCCGCACGCGACGACAAATGCCGCTACTGCGGCAAGTTCGGGCATTGGGCCCGTGACTGTCGCAAGAAGAAGAGGGAAGAGGCTCACCTGGTCAAGGACGGCGACGACGACGAGCCGGCCGCGCTCCTCATGGCGCAGCTGTGCCCAGTCGCCGACGAACCCGAACGCGTGGGCGGACACGTGTTCCTCAACGAGGAGCGTGCCAAGGTGCGGCTTGGCGACGAGCATGAGCCGGTCGACGTACCCTGGTACCTCGACAGCGGCGCGTCCAACCACATGACCGGCAGTCGAGCCGTCTTCGCCGAGCTAGACACCAAGGTGACTGGCACGGTGCGATTCGGCGACAACTCCATCGTCGACATCGTCGGGCGTGGGACCGTGGTCATCGCGGTGCGTGGCGACGAGCACCGCGCCTTAACGGACGTCTACCTCATCCCCAAGCTCAAGACGAGCATAGTGAGCCTCGGCCAGCTCGACGAGAACGGCTGCCCCTCAGCGATCCGCAACGGCTTCATGTCCCTTTGGGATCGCAGCAATCGCCTGCTCGCCAAGGTACCTCGCTCCCCGAATCGTCTCTACAAGGTGAACCTGCAGGTGGTGCAGCCTGTGTGCCTGTCGCTGCGCTCTGGCGACAGCAGCTGGACTTGGCACGAGAGGCTCGGCCACCAGAACTTCGGGCGCTCCGCGCCATGTCTCGCAACGACATGGTTCGCGGGCTACCAGAGATCGGCCACACGGACCAGCTCTGCGACGCCTGCTTGGCAGGGAAGCAGAGGCGGGCCCCGTTCCCGCAGGTGGCAAAGTTCCGCGCCACGGAACGCCTCGAGCTGATCCACGCCGACCTCTGCGGACCGATCACGCCGGCGACGCCAGGAGGGAAGCGCTACTTCCTCCTGATGGTGGACGACTTCAGCCGCTACATGTGGCTGGTGCTGCTCTCCACCAAGGACGAAGCTGAAGCCGCGATCCGTCGCATCAAGGCGGCCGCCGAAGTGCAGAGCGGCTGCACCCTGCGCACCCTTCGCACCGATCGGGGGGGAGAGTTCACCTCCCGCTCCTTCGAGGAATTCTGCGCCGACAGAGGCGTCCAGCGCCACCTCTCCGCGCCCTACACACCGCAGCACAATGGCGTGGTGGAACGCCGCAATCAGACGGTAGTGGCCACCGCACGAAGCATGCTCAAAGGGCGAGGTGTGCCCAACACGTTTTGGGGGGAGGCAGTGACGACGGCGGTGTTTCTTCTGAACCGCTCCTTCACGCGCGCCGTGGATGGCAAGACGCCGTACGAGCTTTGGCACGGCAAGACGCCAAATCTGCACTTCCTGCGGGTCTTTGGCTGCGTCGTTCACGTCAAAACGGCTCGGCCACACCTCAAGAAGCTCGAGGACCGCAGCAAGAAGATGGTCCTGCTGGGCTACGAGCCAGGCTCCAAGGCGTACAAGGTCTTCGACCCCCTGACACAGACGGTGCACGTCACGCGCGATGCTGTCTTCGACGAGGCTGCGTCATGGAGCTGGGAGAACGGCGGCCTGGAGGCGGTGAACAGCGACTTCGACGTGGAGTACACGCTTCCCCAAGCTGCTGCTCCGCGTGGGTGTGCCGCCGACCCTCCCACGCCAGAGCGCGCACCGGACGCGCACGGCGCGACACCTCCAGCGCCAGAGCGCGCACAGAGCGCGCACGGCACGGCGTCACCACAGACACCGGCGACCCCTCAATTCCACGATGCAGGGGACCTCCAGGACCCCTCAGTGGAGTTCGCGACGCCCTCCAGCGCTAACACTCCGTCTGTGGAGGACCGAGACACTCCTGTGCGCAGGTACAGGACCGTCGCCAACATTGATGCCGAACTTGAACGGGGGCTGCTCCTTGCCGAAGGAGAAGAGCCTGCGTCGTTCACGGAGGCTCAAGCAGAAGCTGGATGGCGCACTTCCATGGCTGAGGAGATGGCCGCGATCGAGGAGAACGACACCTGGGAGCTCACCAACCTGCCTGCTGGGCACCGTCCCATTGGTTTGAAATGGGTGTTCAAGCTGAAGAAAAATCCTGCAGGCGAAGTGGTGCGGCACAAGGCGAGGCTGGTGGCAAAGGGATATGCGCAGCGAGCTGGCATAGACTTCGAGGAAGTCTTTGCGCCAGTTGCACGCCTGGACTCGGTGCGCGTCCTCCTCGCCATAGCTGCACACCACAACTGGGAGGTGCACCACCTCGACGTCAAGAGCGCATTCCTGAATGGCGACCTTGAGGAGGAAGTGTATGTCTCCCAGCCCCCTGGCTTCATCATCGACGGCATGGAGGGAAAGGTGCTGCGCCTGAAGAAGGCGCTCTACGGGCTGCGTCAAGCACCGCGAGCTTGGAACGCCAAGCTTGACAGCACGCTTCTCTCTCTGGGCTTCACCAGGAGCCCATCGGAGCACGCCGTGTACACACGCGGCGAGGAAGATTCACGCCTGCTGCTGGGCGTCTACGTCGACGATCTGATCGTCACTGGCGGCAGCAAGCAGGAGATCGCCAGGTTCAAGCGCGAGATGATGACCAGGTTCAAGATGAGTGACCTGGGTCTTCTTGCCTACTACCTTGGCATGGAAGTGTCCCAGGGCGGCGGCGAGATCACGCTCTGCCAGTCCGCTTACGCCGGCAAGCTCCTAGAGAAGGCTGGCATGGCGAACTGCACCCCGACCCAGATGCCAATGGAGCCACGCCTGAAGATGAGCAAGATCAGCTCGAACCCACCGGTGGATGGCACGATGTATCGTTCCATCGTCGGTGGTCTCCGGTACCTGGTGCATAGCAGGCCTGACATTGCATTTGCAGTGGGTTTCGTCAGTCGCTTCATGGAGACGCCGACGACGGAACACCTGAGCGCGGTCAAGCATCTTCTCCGGTACATCGCAGGCACTAAGAGCTACGGGTGCACACTCCGTGGCGGCAGCGAGCAGCTCGAGCTCGTGGGCTACAGTGATGCGGACCTGGCCGGCGACCTAGATGATCGCAAGAGCACGACGGGCAGCATCTTCTTCATCAACGGCTGCCCAGTGTCTTGGCAGTCGGTCAAGCAGAAGACGGTGGCACTTTCGTCGTGTGAGTCTGAGTACATGGCTGCCACAGCGACGGCGTGCCAGGCAGCCTGGCTCCGACGTCTCCTCGGCGAACTGCTCAACGAGGAGGAGAAGACGGTGAAGCTCTTCATCGACAATCAAAGCACCATTCAGCTGATCAAGAACCCAGTGTTCCATGATCGCAGCAAGCACATCGACACTCGCCACCACTTCATCAGGGAATACGTCGCCGACGGCAGAGTCTCCGTCGAACACATCGGCACCACCAACCAGCTCGCTGATATTCTCACCAAGTCTCTTGGGCGCGTTCGGTTCCAGGACCTGCGCGCGAGGATCGGCGTCACCAACATCATCCGCGACTAAAACTTAGGGGGAGATTTGTTGAATAAGTTTCAGTTAGCAGCTGTTAGTGTCGTTAGGATTCAGTTTCGACAGTTTCGTCAGAGTTTCTGTTAGAGAGATTTTAGGAGGACCGCGTCGTGTTTAGTGCGAGCACCTCCATGTTTGTAGGATCGTCGTGGAGCTCGTTCCGAGTCGTGGGATGGCACGATTCAGTCGGGAACGTGGCGGAAGTCACGGCATTGCTTTGTAATCGCTCAATAAGAGGATGAATGAAACAGAAAAGCAGTAAGTTGTACGCTGCACCAAAACCACCAAGTGTTCATCGTCTACCTCCAGCTCCCTCTCTATCTCTGCCTCGATTCGATCCGATCGTGAGTGAGGGTTAGAGCTGACAATATCAGCCAGAATGCTAGCTTATACTATGGCCGGGAATTATCACTGGATTACATTGGAGAATCCTGATGAACCGATTTATTCTGATGCTATAATGTATGGAGATAAAATTATCGCCATCTGTAGGAACGGAAACTTGTGGTCATGGGGTTTGGATGAAGGAGGGGAAAATCCTATGCTACTGCTAAGGTCATGTGTTGACACTCGCACTCAAGGGTGGGAACAATTTGATTTTATTCTGGCACCATCTGTCAACCGCAATATTCTTATTGTCAGCGCACATGGCGACTATGCTCCTCTTAGATGGGGAAATAGACGATCATGTCATAGCAGCAGCCACTTGAACTTCCTGGTGGATGGGGCTGTGATTCACGAGGTGGACATGGATACCCAGAGCATAGAAGAAATCCGTGATATTGGTGATCAAGCCTTATTTGTAGGCCCAAACTATCCATTCTATGTTCCCGTGTCATTGCCCTCTGGAGATTTAAAGAAAAATCATGTATACATTGCTGATGTGTCGGACGATGATGCTATTGCCATAGATCTGAGTCTGGAGGATCTTCCCGACAATGTTTCCTTGATCAACTACTCCGGGCCAGAAAATAACTATCAGGTGCCGATGTGGTTCCGACCAGCTTTCCCTTGAATATTGGGTATCTCGGTTTTTTTCAGCATCTGAAGAGATGAAGTTCTACAGTCGGCAACACTACAGATAATGCACATATCCTGCTACGGATTGTAATTTGTTTCTAGTGTGGTACTGTGATCTATCTTGCAATAGATGGTACTATGCAGCATGCAATAATGTACCCGCAAAAAAATGCAATAATTTACGATTGTGAGGATTTGTGCTAATGCTATCTTTACCTTGTATGTGGTTTTATATATATAAGAGATTACTTATATGTGTCCAAAGTACCATATGTATGTGAAAATATGTGGTTTTGTACTTTCGTATGTTGTGTAGACCCCTTCATGAGACCCACTTGCCAACAACAACGTGGTGAACTAGTTATAGGCACGGAAAGTGCAACTTTCAGGTTTCGAATTAAAATATCCTAACTAAGATGCAAAGCTCCTACCATTTGTATACGTAAAAGACTACAACATTCAATGATTGTGAAAGATTACGACGATATTTTATAAAGAAAATTGAAAAGTACATCTGGAATTTTTAACTTGTGATAGTTTTTGAAAGAATAAGTAAAACGAAATATATATATTGAAAATATAGTACAAGGACAGGATAAAGGTCTTGACTGAAACACACACAGCCACACCACGGAGGCTATATACACATTCTTACATTTACACCAGCTCACTACTAAGATGATCACAAAGTCACAAAGAGCTAAATTAGTTCCCTGGGGAGAGGCAAACAAGAGAGCAGTTCGGCAAGTCCATGCGGACTAGTCATGCACCAACATAGGGCCTTTAGCCACTTTAAGCTACAGAACCAGCTCAACACTGAGTGCTGGACTTCACCGCAGAGCAGCACATAGCCGGGCATCCTCACCGTGCCGGAGCAAGGTGTACTCCGGGGACCTTGATGCCAAGCCTGCATGTGGGGAGCGGGCGAACGACGAAAAGAACTAGATGTTCAGGAGAACCATTGGTTCTGGTTAGATATACACATACACAAGTATTGCCGTATTTGTTTGTGAAATATAAGATATCTTCAGTGATATCCATGAAGTTTTTCTCGGAGACATACATATTTGATAGATGTTAAATATATTTGAGAAATTATATTTCCGTAGAAAGATGATTTTAAAAATTTCTATATGTAAAGAAGAATAACTTTGTTGACACGCATGACCATTTTCAAAGATCGCACGCGCAATATATTTTGATAAAAACTGATGTTTGGTAAAGATATATTTTATCAGCAGAAAAGGATTTGGGAGTCTTAACTTTTCTTCGAAAAAATATCTCTTTTATTTAACATGAATAAACGATTTTTAATACAAGGCGAGAAGTATTTTAAAAATATTTATATCTAAGACATTTTATGTGATTTCTTGATAGTGTTTTTATTAAACGTCATTCCTAGTATTTTACTAAACACCATTGCTAGTATTTTTCATATGCAAAATACAAAGCAGGATGAGAAATATAGATAAAACCCCTCATCCCATTGGCGCATACTAGTCATTTGCTTTTTTTAGGAGCATGACCGTAGGGGTTTCCCCTACGGTATAGGTTTTCTTTTTTATATAAAAGCCACGAGCCAGAGGACTCAGTCCAAGTTTACAAGGGAGCTAAGGGGGGAAGAAATGAACAGGATGCAAAAGATAAATGGCAATAGAAATCTAAGTAAAGGTAGACTGTAACCAAGCCAGCAGTTGTTGCACTAACACAGGTTTAAATCTGTACTGATGTAAAAACAAGTCACTCTGGGAACGCACTTTCCATCTACCTAAAGAGGTGCTCTGGTCCTTGAAAATATGATCATTTCTTTCCTTCCATAAGTTCCATGCTGCGCAAGAAAAGATTTCCAAGAAACAGGGTCCAACAAAAGTGGATTTTATATATCAAGGAGATGCGTTGGGAGATGGGCAAAGTGCAATCCCAGAATATACCAATGTATGCCCAACAAGAAGACGCAAAGGAGCACTAAAAGAAGAAATGATTCCTAGTCTCTAGAGTATGCCCTGGACAGAGAACACATTCTGGCCCGTCCGTAATAATCCACTGCTTTCTGAGCATCAAATCCTTTTTGTTCAAGCGATCGAAAAAGCAGCCAAAGGAAAACCTTGAGTTTGGGCAGGCTCTTCGATCTTGAAATAAATTGAAGACTAATGTCTTGGGGAGCTTGGGCGAAGGCAAAATTATAGTATCTCCGAAGTGTAGATGGAGCTGCCCTAGGGAAAGATTCTTGAATCATTAGCAGTCATGTCAGTGATCAGATCATTCAAATAACCTTGAATTTGGTGGACATCTTCAAATGCTTGGACCGAAAGAGTAAGTAAAAAAATTTGGAACTCAAGTCAGGAGAATGCACAAGCTCCGCAACAGTAGCATCTTCATTGAGAGAGAAAAAGAATAATCTAGTAAAATGGTCACATAAGAGAGACAATTCACATGCCAGGAGTCTTTCCAAAATAGGACAATCTCACGTACCATTTCCAATAGCACAAGAAGTCAAAGCTCTGTAATCATGAACGAAACTGAAAACATCGTTCCACTAAAAATAACCTCTACTTGTTTGGGCATGAGGGGCACCATGAGGATACAAAGACCAAACCAAATTTACCCAAGAGACATCCGCTTCTTTTTAGGGATCTGGTCATTTCAATGGTATACGAACATCAGGTGATCTCCCCATGGCCCAACTGACCAACGTTTTAACAGGTTACATCCATCCATCTGGCCATTTAGTAGCATCCCCAAGTTCAAGAACACCGGTTGCATAATTTAATCGGAAATATTTGCTGGAGAACTTTATCGTACCTATTATCATTCTCCCGTGAAGATCTTGTTTACTTTTTGAACACACGATGTAGATGTATGTCTGAACACGTGCGACAAAGGTATGATGAATTAATTTTTTGTGACACAAATAAGACCCCCCCCCCCCCACCACCACCACACCACACACACACACACCCACCACGCCCAAATACAACAAGTTACTGTTGTGTCCAGTGCTTAAATGTTCATCTAGAAATGGGTTAGTGGTTGTTTGGCAAGAAAAAGCACATGCTATTACTTAAACATACTTACAACTTTTGGTTTTTTTATTCGAACCTCTCGTCCCAAACTAGATTCTAGTGGTGTGTTTCTTTGGTTGACCAACAAACACACATACAATAAGAAGTTGTATCTAATTAAAGCAAAGCCAAAGGGAAGAAGGCATAAACAATGTAACCATGTTGCCTCATTCATTAAGAACACATGTGGTAAGTAAAAATATGACCTATGTACTTTTACTCAGGTACAATTCGACGATGCCGTCATAGTGTCATATCATGCTAAACGGATAATACATAGTTGTCACTCCTTGAAGCAAAAATTTCACATAAACAACATTTGGATAAATTTGATAAACAGTAACCTAGATGTCGGAGTGGTCTTCTTTCAATGATATGACTCAAGTAGTACAATATGGCTAAGGCCTCAGCCAACTACCATTGAATGATCTTATAAACTAAGCTAGATGTTGAACAATTTATGCAACAGAAAAGTAACCAAAAGTTGTAGACACGTGTACCTGTAAGTAGACTCCACTCTACTTCTATTAGTGGCAATCCTCCCTACAGAAAATTCCTATTACAGACCAAAAGGTGGTTATAGAAACAGCTTTTACCATTGTCATTGTAGTACACTATTCAATTTGAGACTTGGCGCCATGTAATAGGCTCTATGTTTGGCCTCGATTTTAGCTTATTAAATTAACAAATAAAAATAATATGTTTACTAACTGCATAATAATATGATACTATTTTCAAACAAGATGATAAAAATGCTTCAACAAACGGCAACAAGAAATAAGGATTGGGTTCAGTTTTGAAAGAAATGTGAAGCATATTCGGCGTTGGTTAGTTCTAGAATCTATGATTATATGCATATTTCTATGATTTTTATGACTTATTTTTTACAAATAAATTTGTATGCTTTAGATGACTAACGACTTTTTTACATATTTTAACTGAATAAACAATGAACGCCCAACCGATGAGAATAAGCGTGACTTCGTGGAATGCTAGAAGCTAAGGTTACTCTAAATTTAGGACCATAACTATCATATGTAATAAACAAATCATAATTGTATATATCGCATGATAGAAGCTTGTACATGTTCATGGGGAAAACAAAACATTTCAACACGTTTTCCATTGATATTCTCAACTTGGAGTTGAATCTAAAACCTTAGAAGAATACATGACTTTACACATTAGCAAAGAACCAATGAAGATTACAATGTAAAAGGTAAGCATTTATATGATTATTCTGTTGATCCCACGATAATTTCTTGATGAATCGTTTAGTACAATCCATCATAAAGTATATTTTGGCCACATAATTCCTCAAGACTACATCTATATACTACAAAAAAAGACCTCATGTGCATATATCTACACTCATTTCTAGCAGAGATGTCTATTGTTTTGAACTCCCACTGTTCTATATTAGGTGTCGCATATTCGGATGTATCTATGCACAAAATGTATCTAGATACATTCAAACCAGCCACTACCAATATGGAACAGATGGAGTAGTTCTTAGCAAAAAATAATGAGAATACTAGTATTGCATTTGCCAAGATGAATAGACTTTAGTAAGATCTACTAGCTGATGCAGCATGATAGTTCTATGGAAAATGACTCAAGGTCGTTTCCAACCATAGTTGGACAATGTTTACTCACATGTTGTTTCTCACTTTCATCAATCAGCACAGCACTTTGCAAGATAACTATATTTCTACTCTCTTTTTGCCTAGCAAGCAAATTACCTTGCAACTTGGTTAAAGGTGCTTATAGTGAATTCTTCGAATTTACATATCTCACAAGCAACATCTACATAAATCTAAAAAATGGCTATACATAAGACTTGCCGCAAAGGTTTATAGGCTTCTATCATGTTTTCTAGTAATGCACATACAAAACTCCTAAAGAAGAATAATTGTAGGTGACATGCAATTGCGAATACATATATCAACGGTTTCACGCTCATGGTATGAGCTATTAAGACTCTAACTCACATCTGCAGAAGGAGGATCGACCATTATCATCGGTAATTTGTTGTGATCGATAACTAGTTTTGTTGATGATTATAAATAATTTGGTGGAATATTTTGGGATTTAATTTCCTCTGTTATCAAAAACTTTACTAAATGAAACTTTTGATATGGCTACAGAATTTGAATACAACAGAAATAATCAGGTTACTTCGGTGTTGAGGAAATTTAAGTAGGCTTGAAATAGAAGTTGCTTAATAGGGATAAAAGGACGAGATGACGCCTGGAGGGGTGAATAGACATTTTGTAAAATAATTATGAATTTAGTTTATAAGAATGTAAAATTAAACTAACGTTTATTTACAAGCACATAACCAAAATAAACTAGGTCCAACTAGGTGTACCAACAACAACTGAAGCTAAACAAGATAGCACAAAATATAAGTACTTCAAGTACGAAGAATACCGCAAGGAAATAAACTCGGGTATAGAGATAATGGAGACACTCTGGTACGAAGATGTATCCTGGTGTTTTCTTGCATGAAGTAAGCTAATCACCGTTGAAGAGACGCATGTTACCAATAAGGACCCTCCAAACTCCACGAAGGCTCACCTTCTTATTGGTAAGGCCATTTCCTTATGGATAGCTTTTCCTCCACTCTGGAGATAGCAAGCTCCAAAACCACTTCACAAAATCCCACGAAGGGGAAAGCCCGGGCCTCTTCATAATCTTTCTCGAAGAGGTCACTAGAGCACCAACCGCCAAGCCAGCTAGGAGTTCACGCTCCAAGAGTGACAACCTCACGATCTCTCACTTGGACGAGTTGTAATAGATGGGTCAACACTATGCAAGAATACAAAGCAACACATGTTAGGGAGGAACTAGAGATGAAGAACAATGCTGGAGGTCAACGAATGACTCCAAGATCTAGATCCGAAGGGTTTCCTCACTTGGAGAAGGAATTGATTTGTGCGGATTATAGATCAAGATCTCCTCTTTCAACGCCCTAAAAAAGATGACAAATCATAGGAGGGATTGAGAGGAATCGAGGATTTGGAGGACAGAAATGGAGGCCAATTTTCATGATAAGAACCCTCGAAAACCTTTGGGAGGAAACCCCTTTTATAGGAGAACAAAATATGACCATTACGGGGAAAAAAATAGAGGTCTCCCGACTTTTTATCAGAACTGCCATCAGCGTCAGACCCGGTTGTGGCCAGAAATCATGGCACAGGCCCGGTTGACTGGATTTCACGCCGAATGAAAACTGAGCTTACGAAAAATGTGATATCTTTTGCGTCCGGACTTTGATTTTAGCAAACTCTAGCTTTTTGAAAATCTAAGAACAAGCTCAATCTAATAGAGACTATAAAACCTAGGAAGGATCAAGAGATTAAATATCCAAAGTGGGGTGGTTTGAAACCTTATGAAACAAAGAACTGGTAAAACCTCCCCACCTATAGTAGACCGCGCAGCGACGAGTAGATATAGCTCTCTTAGTTTAGGTTAACTCAAGTCTAACCATCCTTATAAAGATGATATTTTTGGCTAACCAATAGTAATGAAAAACTTTATCCTTATGTCACTCGCTACCCGGTGGGCCCAGAATCCTCAAAGGCAGACGTGCAACTTGACCACGCAATGTCCGTGTGGACCTCCTTTGTGGCCCAAATAATGCATCCGCGTGGATAGTCCGGCTACTATGTGTCGGGCCGTTGAGCTCATGGCGGACTTAAATTTTGACCGTCGACGATTACTTTGCATCTGTTTGTACCAAGCCTCGTTGGAGAGACAGATCGTACACACCGACCATATGGCATGACGCACACCCTGGTCATGTATAGGACTCGGCCCATTTCCGTTTTTCTTCTTTTTTTTCTATTTATTCTTTTGTTTGTTTGTTTTTTTGTTTCTTTTCTTTTTTCTTCTTTTCAAATTTAAAGAATGTTCAAATTTGAAAACTGCTCAAACTTTAAAACTGTTCAAAAGTTGAAAATTATTCAAATTGGAAAATTATTTAAATTCGAAATATTAATAAAATTGTTCAAAAGTTTTAATTTAAAAAATATAAAAAATATTCAAATTGTAAATATGTTCATACTCGAAACTTATTCAACTTTTAAAATATCAGGTTTTGAAAAAAGATCATATTATAAAAGTTCAAGTTTTAAAAACACAATAAACAGAAATCAGCAGAAAAAAAATCGAAATAGGTAAAAAAAAAACAAACACTGGGGCGGCGTTGTGCGGCATGTGCTATATACTTTGCCCTAAGATCCAGTACTACGGTATTGTTTCGTGAACTCGTTGGTTCTTGACACGGAAACGAGACGGGTCCGAGTCACGTCCAAAAACATTTATTTTCTGTTTTGTCAAAAAAAAAGTGTTCACGGACCTGGACTCCCTATCGAGTTCGGACCCAACCTACCTGTATATACATAGACAGTACATACCTATGCTGGACACAAGACGGGCGATCAAGATCAACCTGAGGTTGGGTGGTTAGGAGGGTGGTTGTACCCCCAGCCCACCAGAGTTCAAACCCCAGGTTTGACATCTGTGTGTCTCATAAAGGCGGAATATTCTTTCAGTGGGAGGCGACGTTCCCGTCGACAGCGAGGCGTCTGTGGTGACTTCGTCAATTTCAAGATTCAATCCGCCGGCTCGGTCTTCCGGAGGTGCTCATAGGGGTAGGGTGTGCGTGTGTGCGTTCATAGGGGTGAGTGTATGCGCGTGTATGTGAGCGCCTGCGTTTGTACTGTGTTTCTCAAAAAAAAAAGATCTTGTCATCTTCTCAATGGTGTGGTCTCAGATCCTACACTGGGATATCCCTTTTGACCGTGACGGCCTCGAGGCCATGTGCCATGCCCGGCAGCGCGCACTCTCCGCCGACCGCGCTCGCTTCCGCGCGGTGTGCCGTTCGTGGCTTCTGGCTATGCGCCACGACGGCGCGGCGACGCGGCTGCTGCCATGGATCGTCTTCTCTGATGGCTCGTTCTTGGTACCCTTCGATGATGACGGCGGGCACCGCCCACACTACCTACTTTGCCGTAGAATGCGAGGTGCATCGGCTCCACCGACGACTGGCTCGCCCTTGACTGCACCGATGAACAGAAGGCGCATACTTACTTCCTGCACAATCCTTTCTCCGACACAACGGTGCCGCTACCGGAGTTGAACGCTGTTATCGGCAACGTTTCCGAGCTCTTTGAGGTCCGCAAAGTGCTCATGCGTTCAGGCCCTCATGATGTCGTTGCTGTCCTGACGAATAACTGGAATCATCCCCTCATCTTGGTCCAGCCAGGGAACGGCGTGTGGCTGCCTGAGCCACAAAAGGCTCCTTTTATCTATATCATGGACGTTGCATTTCTTGGAGGCAAACTCTATGGGATCACCCACACCAAGGAGCTCGTCTGCCTCGGTATCGGTTTCGATGGCGATGGCGTACCCAGCGTTACCAGTATCGAGCGCCTCATCAGGTGCCCACCCTCCCGAAGGTACCTTCTCCATGTATGGAGGGAGGATGATGATGATAACTCCAAGCTCAACAACGATAATGATGGCGATACAGATGAGGATGACATGGGCTACATCGATAGGGAACAAACACAAGAGGAGAATGAAGAGGAATGTGCATTAGATGAACTTAGGGATAAAACTGGCGACGACAAGGTTCTCGAGGGTATAGTCTACATGAAAGATACTGCCGTGTCACATGAATCACAGGATTTTATTATTGTTATTTGGTACTTGGTCCAGTCACGTGGAAAGTTACTCATGGTCAGAAGACACTTGCTGGTGCCCAAAGAAGAAGGCATCAACCGCACTCGCAAGGTAGAGGTTTTTGAAGCTTCTGTTCGCAAAGGTGTGTGGGTGCCAGTTTTAGATGGACTTGGTGGTCAAGCGCTTTTCATTAACAAATGCTGCTGCAAGTCAATTTCTGCCTATGCTTATGTGGAAAAGGATACTATCTATTTTGCCGACACAGGCGAGATATTCAATATCAAATCGCGAACTATGAGCAAACCACAGAGGGGCGTCGATCACTGGCAGTCAACGTGGATGTTTTCCCCTGATCTTGTGGTGTAATAATCATGTAGAAATATCGAGTTAGTTAGGCAACATGATTGTTCTTAGTAGCTCAATGCAATTGTAGTAAGAACACTCGGTTCAGTTCATACCTAGATGGAGTCATCTGTGTCTTTATCTCTCAAATAGTTTTAACATATACCTAATGAATCATTCATCCTGAGCCGGCGATGAGTTATTTATTGCAGAATTGAACTCTATGCATGACATATTATTTCTATAAACTAGATGAAACCCACGCGTTGCTGCAGATATGCTTAAATATGTCAGACAATGTACATAGCTGATGATTTTGCTTCTATACACTCCATTGTACATCTGAACGAATCACTAACTTGTTGATTTTGTCCTCCCATGAAACACCAAACTATGTGCCCTGCTCCATTAAAAGCACACAGTAGCAAGAGTCCTGTTTAATTTTCATTTCTCCAATCCCCGCACTCGAACAAACAGAAAAAGAGAGAATAACACGTTAATTTGGGAATTCTATTTTAACATCTGAACAATTGACTCCTCTGGTGATCTGACTTTTGATAGTAGGGAAACTACAGACATACGTTTCTCCAAAAAGGTATGAGTTTCAAAATAAATTGTGGAAATGTAGAAATTATGGTTAGCTGCAAACTGAGCAAGTCACAATAAAGTAGTATAAAATACTGTATTTTTTTTATGAGTACCTAGAGTTGTTGGTCTGCTGAAATTCAAGGGGAAAGAACAATGCATTCATTCATATACAATAGGAATCCATAATTTCTTGTAGTAATGTCAAACTTTAGGTAGCTTAAGCGATTGAGTTATAGACAAATATTTATAGTAGGGAACAACAAACCCCTCCTCTCCCGACCCCTCCCCAACCCTAACCGCCGTCGCCGCCGCCGGTAGCGCCGCCGGGGCAAAGACCCACGGGACGTGGCGGTGGCGGGGGCCTTTCCTCGCTGGGGTGTGGGACGGCGGACGGGCTCTCCCTTCCTCGACGCTCGCGGCGGCGGTCGGCGTGGATGGTGATGGGGCGGCGGCGGCTCTTGCACTGCGGTCCCCCCTCCCCTCCCGTAGGCTTCCATCCACAGCACACCGGCAGGGGCTGGTGGTGGGCGGCGGCCAGGCCCTCGGTCTGCGCCATGCCCTCCCCCCGCCTCTAGTCGTGGAGGCGATCTCGGGCTTCTTCCGCGTCACGAGGGCGCCCGGGGCAGCAGCCTTGGGTTCGACGGAGGAGGTGGCTCTCTTCTGCGCCGGAGAGGGTCGGCCTGCGGTTGGTGGTGGTGGATCTTTTGATCTATCACCGCGATCCGGCGGCGAGATGGAGGAGCATGGAAGCCGGCGATGGTGTCGCCGGTGGAGGGCTGGATTGGCCAGCCCGGGATGGTCGCCGACGTGGGGGTCCGACCTGTATAAAGGCGGCGGTCCTAGGGCCTCTCTTGCGTGAAGAGGAGGACCTACCGGAGGCCTGGACTCGTGATCTGGCCAGAGGGTTGAGTTCCGGAAGGCTCCGCCGGTGAATGTAACAGTGCTTTGCCTGGAGTTTGCTGGATCGGAGGTATTCGGTCGTGCGCACCCATGCTTTTATTCCGACCGATTGGTTCTGGAGGGAGCGGCGCGAAGCTCTTTTTCTGTGTTGACATCAAGTGACTATGGATCCATGATGAAAGTCGGAAGAAGAGAATTTCATGAAGGCCGGAGGGGAGGACTAGCTAAGGGAGGTTCAAGTCTCTGCGCTGTTGAGAGGCTGGCTTGGTGTTCCGCGCTTCACAGCAGCGGTATGAAAGTGGGTGCGACAACACAAGTGAAGCGCAGAGTCCGACCTTTCAGGGTGAAAACCCAAGGTCTGGCCTTAACTGGTTGTGCCTGACAATGGCCTTGGTAGAGGCATTGTTTTGAGAGCAGGGACTATCTTCAGGGTGAAAACCTAAGATCTTTGATCGGGCGACGATGGTGTTTGAGCACTGTTCCCTTCTTGGAGGCGTCGTTTTTTGGAGAGTCTGTAATTCAGGTGTTGTCTTGGTGGTGGATGTACTGCTGTTGTTAAGCCCGAGATACTGTAGCGGGACTTTTGTTTCTTAGTTTTCTTTTCCTTTTTTTGGCTGTGTGCATCCGTAGTGCCATTAGGGTGGTGCGTTGTTGCAGAGGCTGGGTATTCCCTTTATCGAAAAAAGTAGAGAACAACAAACATTATCTCAAGACACTATGTGTATTAATTGGAGTCATGGTGATTGAAAATATAAGCATATATAGCTTTTTTCCTTGGTCACGAAAAAATGATGAGAGGGATCTTTCGGAAAGCATAGTTTTATTGTGTAGGGCATCGTGAGAAATTGAAACTTTTGCTCCCGCAACATCGAACAAAATGATATATATACATAGAAGAGAAGCTAGAATATCTTTTGATTGGGTTCATTGCTTTGTAATACTAGGTTCAAAGTAAGAATAAACAGTAAATATGTAGTGATTATAAAGAGATTAATCAAATTTTATTAGGCTCATGTGAACGCAATGGTTACATGCCAGCTCCGCCACAATGGAGTGTATATGAAATAAAATGGAGCTGGTAGTGTTGTTGTCGGCGGCCACCGGAGTTGCTACCATGCCACATCGGGAGTTGCTACCATGCCACATCGGTGCTGCTACCATCTACCATCGGCGTTGCTGCAAGCGCCATTGTGCTGGTGCTGCATCAGTAACGCTGCAACGGGTTCTATGGCGACAGCCGTGGCCGACGGAGGAGCAACGCCTGCGTGCATAGACTGGGGGAGGCAGAGCGCTGCGGACGGATGCGCAGCGGGAGGAGGGATGCTGCACCAGCGACCACACGATCGCTTCTCCGGCGTCGCCACCATGGGGCTCTCCGACGACGCCACGACGAAGGACCATCAGCAGAGTTGTTGCTGGTGCGAGCGGCCGAAGTCCTGTGAGGACGGCGCTGCGAGATCCCACTTGTTGTTGTGTTTTTCTTTCTTTCGTTCTTTTTGCGGGAAAGGTTGACCCAAAGTGAACGTATACGATGGCCAAATTGTACGGTTGGCGACCCGAGTATCGGAGATTTGATCCAAATCCACAGAGGTGTTTGCTTGACTGCGTGCAGCGAGCTTCGCGAGGAGGTCACGATGCCAAAACTAGATGAGGCGCTGGCTCTATGTCGCGCGGTTTCCCTTGCCGGTGATGAAGGTTTCGACAAGATTATGGTAGTCTCGAACTGCCTTTCGCTGGTCCAACGGTGGCAGTCAGTGAAATTGGATCGGAGCATCTAGGCGTGGTAATCCAGGATATTAAGCTTTTTCAGACTAGATTTTTTTCGCTTTTCGATCAGTCGTGTTCATCGTCATTATAATGAATTGGCTCACATTCTTGCTCGCTCGGCTGAGCAGTTTATTTCTTCTGTTTTTAGAAACTTTATGCCAGAGTGCATCCGAAAACTCTTTGTAATGATTTGTTATGATTAGCAATAAAGTGGCCGATTTCTTTTTAAAAAACTCCAATTCCCGTTGTGTAATAATTAACGAAATCCCCAGTTCCGCTTCTATCTACAGCTGGCAGCCTGAAAAGAAAACAACAACAGAGAGAAATAGCTGCCTGAGAGCGAGTCTATGACCAGTGGGTCCAATCAGTGTGGGGCCTATAAGCAGTCAGAGAGGGTACAACCAGCCCAGCGAATACGACGACACTGCCCGGTGCAGCCAAGGTATTGCTGGGGCCCAGCAGTCAGCCGAAGATCGAGCGAGCCGCATTTATCACCAGCCGGCGCACCGTCCTCCGCCTTCGCTTCCGCCCACCTTTCTCCACGCGATGATGGCGGTGCAGATGATCATTCGGGCGTCCGGCCGGGTCTCCGCCGTCGCCCGCTACGGGACGGTCGCCGCGCTCAAGGTTGAGGTGGCCGGCGCCGGCGCCGGCGCCACTGCGGACCACTACGCGACGTGTAAGACAAAGTATGTTTGGGGGAACCGGCACAACCCTCTAGGGGTGGCCTATCACATATATATATATGGGGTGTATACAAGATTGCAAGATCTTCAGAAGTGTAAGATTGCGCCTGCAAGCCTCAAACTGTGGGAGAGGCAATGGCTTCGTGAAGATGTCTGCAAGTTGATCTTTAGAAGAGATGAACTTGATTCGTAGCTATCGTCGTGCAACACGTTCCCTCACAAAATGATAATCCACCTCAATGTGTTTAGTCCTAGCATGAAATACTGGATTGGCTGAAAGATATGTAGCACCAATATTATCACACCACAGGACCGGAGACTGCGACTGAGAAACCCACAATTCGCGAAGCAAAGACTGTACCCATATGAGCTCAGCAGTGGCATTGGCAACAGCCTTATATTCAGCCTCAGTACTACTACGGGATACGGTGGCTTGTTTCCGAGCACTCCAGGCGATCAAATTAGAGCCAAAGAATACAGCATAGCCCCCCGTGGATCGCCTGTCATCCGGACTACCAGCCCAGTCCGCATCAGAATAGGCCGAAAGGACCCCAGAGGGGTTCGGCCGGATATGAAGACCAAAAGACAAGGTAGACTGCGTTTAACCGCAGCCCAATGAGTGTCTCGTGGTGTATGTAGATACTGGCAAACCCTATTGACAGCATAGGAAATATCCGGACGAGTAATGGTCAAATATTGAAGACCACCAACAATACTCCTGTATTCAGTAGCCTCATCAGAAGTCAGCAAAGTACCATCAACCGCTGTAATCTTCTCAGTAGAGGACATAGGTGTAGCCGTGGGTTTACACTTAAGCATACCAGCACGACGCAAAATATCCAGGGAGTACTTCTTCTGAGTCATAATCAAGCCAGAACCATGTGTCTGTTGCGGTCAGAAACCCACCGGCGAGCAGCAATGGGCAACACTGTAGAGCCGGGAGGCTCCCAGGACTGCGGCTGGCCCTGGCCCCTCCGAGCGACGGCCCACAAAGACTCGGCACGCACGTCCGATGCTGGTGCAAGGGCGTGCCACCTGACCTATACCTGGTCAGGAAGG
>NC_061510.1:406989240-407025062 GCF_022539505.1 Lolium rigidum
GATCGCAAGAGCATGATGCTTACCCGGAAGAAACCCTCGAGACAAGGGAGTTGGCGATGCGCCTAGATTGGTTTGTGGTGAACGTGATTGTTGTTTATTTCATAAACCCTAGATACATATTTATAGTCCGTAGACTTTCTAACGTGGGAATAATCCCAACCGGGCACGAGCCAAACTCTATCTAACCGACACGTATCCTACTATATTACAGATACACGGGCAAACTAGCCCAAACTTTGCATATAAGGCCGATTCATGTATTTCTTCTATGTATATTCTTCAAGCCCATCTTCAATCGCGGCCCACCTCTGATCCGGTCAAATTCTGGTGATAACAGTGTCGCCACCTCCAAGGCAAGAAAGTAGTGGAGAGTACCCAGATTCTTGACAGCAAAATCCTTCCCAAGCGAAGCAATGAGAGCATCCGCAGCCAAGGTAGAGGAGCTGATTAAGATAATATCATCAACATAGACCAAAAAATACATAGTAACCTTGGTCCTCTGGAGAAGAAACAGAGATGAATTGCTGTAGAGGACACAAAACCATGAGCACGAAGAGCTGAACCAAGACGGGCATGCCAAGCACAAGGCGCTTGCTTCAGACCATAGAGAGCTTTGGTGAGGCGACATATGTGAGAGGTCCGATCAGGATCAACAAAACCCGGAGGTTGGCGCATATAAACCTCTTCCTCTAGCAAACCATGAAGAAAAGCATTCTGCACATCAAGCTGACGAAGAGACCAACCTCGAGTAACTGCAAGCGACAGAAGAAGACGAATAGTAGTGGGTTTGACCACTGGGTTGAAGGTGTCTTCATAGTCAAGACCAAACCGCTGACGAAATCCTCGAGCCACAAGTCGTGCTTTGTAGCGCTCAATGGATCCATCTGAATGCTTCTTTACTTTGAACACCCATTTGGAATCAATGATATTAACACGAGGTGGTGGAGGAACAAGTGTCCAGGTGTCATTTCGCAACAAGGCCTGATATTCCTGTTCCATAGCCTGTCGCCAATGTGGGATGCTCATGGCAGCTTGATATGTACGTGGCTCAGCAGATGGATCAGCTAGTGCAGCAGACATACATGCAGCATACCAGGCGACGGTCCCATCAGTGCGCTCCAAGGGTCGAAAAATACCACTGCGACTGCGCGTATGAAGCCGCGAAGCCGAAGGAGCAACAGGTGCAGTGGATGTCGATGGAGGAGCTGGAGCAGGACTAGGCGACGGCAAGGGACTAGGCGACGGTGACGGAGAGGCCGGTGGCAGCGACGGGCTGTGCGACACCGGCGAGGCTGGTACAGGCGTGGCGCGAGGCGACGCAGGTGCAGACGACGGCGGAGACAGCGTGGCCGCACGTTCAGTGTCTGCATGTGCACGGGCAGCAACATCAAGGCCATGCAGGTGATCGTCGTGGGGCGGTGACGCTGGCGATCGCGGGCGCCCAGTAGCCGGGGACGAGGCGAGCGGGCGATCGACGTGTGCATGGCGGGCACGGGCGTCGAGGCCATGCACGGGAGAAGGCTGGGGCGAGCGATCGACGTCGGGCGAGGGCGAGCGCGGGCGATCGTCGTCAGGGGAGGCACGGCGTGCACGGGCATCGATGTCGTGCACGTCAGCATGCGAGATAGCAGCGTCATCAACTGGCGAATCCTCAAGTAGTTCCAAGCGAGCTCCACGACCAACACCTGCACCATGGTTAGGCAACAACAAAGGAGAGTAAGCAACATCTTCAAGTTGGTCAGCAGTGATAGAAGATGGATGCAGCGGTGTTATAGTGGACACTGGGAGGCTTGAAAAGGGAAAAGAATTCTCATCGAAAATAACATCCCGAGATATGTAGACACGATTCGTGGGAACGTGAAGGCATTTGTACCCTTTGTGAAGAGCACTATAGCCAAGGAAAACACATTTTTTAGATCGATACTCCAACTTGCGTTTATTATAAGGGTGCAAATGGGGCCAACAGGCACAGCCAAAGACCTTAAAAAGGTGTAGTCTGGCAGTTCATTAAGGAGGAGCTCGAGTGGAGTTTTCATGTCTAACACACGAGTAGGAGTACGATTGATGAGAAAACAAGCGGTAGAAAAAGCATCACTCCAGAATCTAAAAGGGACAGATGCATGGGCCAAAAGAGTAAGACCAGTTTCAACGATATGCCTATGCTTACGCTCAACGGAACCATTCTGCTGATGAGTATGAGGGCATGATAAACGATGAGAAATCCCAAGCTTCTGAAAGAAAGAGTTGAGGTTGCGATACTCACCCCCCCCCCCCCCAATCTGACTGAACATGAATTATTTTGTGCTTGAGAAGACGTTCAACATGCGCCTGAAATTGAGTGAAAGTACTAAACACATCAGATTTGCGCTTAATAAGATAAAGCCATGTAAAGCGACTATAAGCATCGATGAAACTGACATAATATTTGTGACCACTGACATAGGTTTGAGCAGGACCCCATACATCTGAAAACACAAGTTCTAGAGGCGAGTAGACTCAGAAAAAGGAAATTGATGACTTTTGCCTTGTTGACAGGCATCACACACTGCTAAATCTTTATTGCTAGACAAGCTAGGTAACTCATGACGACTCAAGACATGGCGAACGATAGGAGTGGCAGGATGACCAAGGCGAGCATGCCACTGCGACGACGAGACTCGGACTCCGCTGAACACCTCGGGGAGCTCCCGGAGAATCCAGACGATATAGTCCATGACACAGCTGCCCACTAAGAAGAACGTCCCTCGTAGCTCGGTCCTTAACAAAAAGATCAAACGGGTGAAACTCACAGAAAACATTATTATCATAGGTGAGCTTGGGAACGGAGAGTAAATTGCGTGTGACAGAAGGAACATGAAGGACATTGTTAAGATGAAGGTGTCTAGATGGGTGACGAGTGAGAAGGGATGCTTGACCAATATGAGAGATATGCATACCTGCTCCGTTTGCTGTGTGGACCTTGTCAGAGCCATGATAGGTGTCGCGAGTGTGAAGCTTGTTCAGCTCGCTGGTGAGATGATCCGTAGCCCCGGTGTCCATGTACCATGAGGGATCGACGGAGTAGGACTGACTCTGTCCTTGTTGGCCCGAAGGAGAGGGCCGATCGGCCATGGCGGCCTGGCGCGCATTGTTGCGCGTATCCTTGCCATCGTTCCCAATGCCAAGGAAACTCCGCTGGAAACGACGGTGACACTTGGAAGCGAGGTGACCATCACGGCCACAGAGCTGACAGGTGCGCTGGGTACGCCCGCCTCCATAGCCAGGGGCGCCTCCATAGCCAGGGGACGATGCAGGGGCCGGAGGCGAGGGTGCAGGAGGCTTGCCCTGGGTGTGCGTCGACGGGTTGCGCGCACCTCCTTTGTGCGCGACATTCGCCGATGGGTCAGAGTGGGCGCCGCCACTCCGACGGCCAGGACGAGCCTCGATGCGTTGCTCGGTGCGGAGGAGCTTCGCATAGAGCGTGTGAGCGGGCATGGGCGTGGTGCGATCTTCCATCACTTCGACCAGGCCATCATACTCCTCATCGAGTCCGTTCACAATGTATGAGTTGAACTCGGAATCGGAGAGGGGCTGACCGATGGATGCAAGCGTGTCAGCGAGCCCGCGCACTTTGTTGTAGTAGTCCTTGGCGCTCATGTCTAGTTTCTCGCACTCGCCGAGTTCACGACGAAGAGAGTTGGCACGCGCCTGGGATTGAGCAGAGAAGCTCGCATCCAGGGTCTTCCAGGCCTCGCACGAGGTAGCAGCAAAAACCACCATCCCAGCGACTGTCGGCGAGAGGGACCCCTGGATGGAGGAGAGGTTGGCTTGATCCTGCGCTGTCCAGACACGGTGAGCCGGATTCACCACCGGGCCGTGCACGCTATCAATGAGCGCGGGAGGACAGGGTAGAGTACCATCGACGTAGCCCATCAAGTAGTGGCTCCGGAGTAGCGGAAGAACCTGCGCACGCCAAAAAATATAATTGTTGGGCGTGAGCTTGATGGTGATATGATTGCCGAAGTGGTAGGGCGGCGGCAGCGTGGCGAGCACATCCATGGCAGAGGGTGCCGTGGGTGGCGGCATGGAGGCAGGCACCGGCGGCGCGACTGCCGTGGTCACAGTGGCGGCACCGGTCGTGACAACCGGGGTCACGGCGGCGGCACCGGTCGAGACGGTGTGCTGCACGAGCTGCTGCGAGGTGGAGATGGGCGCCGTGAGGAAGGAGCCGACGCTGACCGTCCCGATCGGAGACGTAGATGCAGCGGCGGCGTTGTCGAGCGGCCTGTTGAGGAGGGCCGCAAGAGTGGCCGGGAGATTCCCGGCGGAGGAGGAGGAGAGGCCAGAGGAGGCACTCGTGTCCATGGCGCCGGCGGCGGAAGCGGTAGAGCAGCGGTCGACGGCGGCTGCGTGGAGGAAGACGACGGCGGCGGCTAGGGTTAGGGTTTAGGATCGACTCGGTCGTGATACCATGTAAGACAAAGTATGTTTGGGGGAACCGGCACAACCCTCTAGGGGTGGCCTATCACATATATATATATATATGGGGTGTATACAGGATACAATACAACTCTAATACCAATATGGTATGAACACATATACAGCTACGTTACATGTCTAACACGACGCACGGCGCCTTCCGCGCGCTCGCCGTCGCGTGCGGGGCGCTTGGGTTCGTGGGGGGCGCCGCCTACCTCTGTTACTCCAGGGGCGTCGGCTTCACCAAGTACCTCCTCTCCCCCGCTACGTCCAAGGCGCCTCGACACGACCGTGAAAGGTAGGTAGGGGTCGATTCGGTTCGGGTACGAGTGCTTGACTGCTTGATTCGGGGTTTAGGGTTTCTGCTGGAGGTTCGATTTCGTAGGGACTGGCGGGGGGTTCCGTTCGGGTCTTGGGTTTCGACAGGGTTTGATTCGGAATCTTCTCCCACACTCGTTGATGCCCTCCTCGCAGGGCCAACGCGCAAAAGTCAGAGTGGAGAGGAACGCGTCTCCGCTCTACACGGGAGATCCGACGCTTGACCAGACATTAGGACGGGTTACTTACAGACAGGTGAGCATCTCCATTTCCGATCCACCTCAGTCTCATTCCATGTATTTGTGGCATCAGCGAGCGCATTGCATGTCTGGTTAAATTTATTCTGTAAAAAGGTGTGGTAGATGCCTATCATCGTGTTCTGCACCTGTATCTGTTCTCGATCGTTTGAGATGATCATATGGGTGTGTCTTTGTGTGTGACCACAGATTGTTTTTTGGACAGTGAGGACGTGTAGGACTTCTCAGCTACAGGTTAATTAGAAGGCATGGCTGAATGAGTAGCCTCAATTTTGCACAAGGCATTGTTACTTCTCCCGTATTTTTATGGGTCACTTGTTTTTGGCTGGAAACTGTTATTTATATCTGTTATCTCATCGTTCCTTCATTTTCATGTTGAAGTAGGGATAATAATTACCAACTTAGTAGTAATCTGACTGTCTAATCTCAATTTGGAAGCGTATCCTGATAACACAATTTTTTTAGTTTTCTTCTTTGAGCATATCTGTTTGTCTCTTGCCATAACAAATTGTTGTTAGGTCAAGTATGGGACGTTCGGGCACACCTTCTCGCGTTCTTCCCTCTGGTAGTAGGCGATCTTCTGGGTGCATCCGTACTTGGTGTTAGAGAAAGGAACCATGAAGGATCCCTAAACAGCGCTTGAAGGTAGTTTCGGCAGAGCATAAGTGGCACTTGATCTGCACAAGCTTGGGATGGCGAACCGAATGATCTGATAAAATTGCTTGTGTAACCTCAGCCCTTTCCATGTTTGGTTAAAATTCGTTCTGCCTATTTTTCTCTCTGATCTGATCATCTTGTTCTGCACCTGTATCAATGCTTGTTTAAAATGGTCATACGGGTGTATCTTTGTGTCTACTCCAGTAAACTTATAATTGGCTTGTTCACAAATTGTTTTGTGGACATCTCAGCTACAGGTTACAAGGCATGGCTGAATGAGTAGCCTCAGTTTTGCACAAGACACTGTTGCTAGGATATGCATAGTAGCCCATCTATGTAGTCAAATCATGGTCTATCTAAAACATGACTGACTTCACAAGTTCAGAGTAACATGACCTTAAGTATGGGGCCTGTATACTGCGATCCTTGCTGATTGTTTCCAGATTGCACATCGCATTGGTTCTAAATAATTTTGAGACTACCTTATGAGTTGAATAGTGCAATGGTTTGGGATGGTACTGAATGATCTGTCGCTTCTAGATAATGAACAAAGTGCGCCATTTTGTTTTAAAAAAAGTTTTGCTGAACAATTTTACTACTCCCGCATTTTTATCGGTCACTTGTTTATGGCTGGAAACTATTGTTTATATCTGTTATCTCATCTTTCCTACATTTTCATGTTGAAGAAGGGCTAATAATTACCAACTTAGTAGTAATCTCACTGTCCAATGTCAATTTCGAAGCATATCCTGATAACACAAATTTTTTTTGGTTTTCTTCTTTGAGCATATCTGTTTTTGTCCCTGCCCATAACAAATTGTTGTTAAGTGTAGTATTGGACATTCGGGCGCACCTTCTCGTGTTCTTCTTTCTGGTAGTAGTTAATCTTCTGGGTGCATCCGTACTTGGAGTTAGAGCAAGGAACAATGACGGATTCCATGAGATGTTCCATCCCTAAACAGTGCTTGAAGGTAGTTTCGGCAGAGCTTAAGTGGCACTTGTTCCGCACGAGCTTGGGAGGGCAAACTGAGCATACAAAATGTCCCACAGAACACTGGAATAGGAAGAAGAAGAATTAACAGGGTCAGAATAACTTTTAATGAAAGTTAAAGAACTATGTAGTAACATGACAAGTTAGTACCCCTCAAATTTATCTCTGGTTATCCCTGGTGATAACAAATTTTTGTTAAGTCATGTATGCGTACTTAGAACTTAAGCTGAACCTTAACCATTTCCAATTTTGATATGGTGCCTGATTTATATTGTGTAAAAGGAAAGATGCTTTACTGCTATGTTTGGTTGTACACGTTAGTTCAGGCATTCTGCATGGGTTTCTCTTCGAGTTGATCACTTCATTTTGCATATGTATGATTTTAAACGTCAGTGTCGTCCCATGTATTTAGCTGAACCACTTTCAAAGTTCTGGTCATGTATTACTTTGTAATAATGCTTGCTTTATTTTGCAATAATGCATTAAGCTACTCACATGTTGTACTTGTGTTCAGATTATGGTAGTACAATGTCGATATGTCACCTGTAGGTACACCTCGGCGTGATACAGTGCATGTTCCTGGCCGGAGCAGCTCACGAGGGGCATGAACAAGCCATATGCTTTGTGACATATGTTTTTTTGGTACATAAGCACTGTCCATCTTTTCAGTGCGTCTGTAATGCAGTTCGATAGTAAGGTTCTGCATCTAGACTTTTTTCAAGTAACAACAGGTAGTTTAGTTCATGTATGTACTGCAAGGAATCAATATTAGCTCAGAAGTTCTAAAACAATGTTATTGATTAGTATTTTTTTTATGTAGACTTGCTAGAAGAAATGACCGGACAATCTTTTGGAAAGAACTGTTTGAAGTTTACAAAGAGTTTTAGAGTGAGTGGTGCTTTTCGTCATGGCCGTTCTATGAATGAAATTGTCTCAAGATCCTTGGTTGTTTCTACTATTACCTTGAGTTTTTATTTTAATGAAATCTCTTTATTGATAAGTCACAATTTCTTTTCCATATAAGTTTAGCAAAGTCATGATGTGTTAGTTATCTTTTGTCATGCCTTATAGCAGGGCATGACCTCTGAATAACAGAGGTTGTTGTATCAGTCAAATTCACAGGTCTTGAAATCGGGAAGTAATTAAACTACTGTATGTAATTTAGATGGTCTTGAAATTTGAGAGTATAAACAATGGTAGCAAGAACGGTGTGGCAAGACGAGCCAGGACCATCTAGTACTTGATGATGCATTAAACTAGAGACAATGCTAAAATTGATCCAATTGTAACTGAATTGTTTTTAGGAAACAACTTAAAAGTTTCACACATCATTTGTACATTTCCTGTACGGAGTATTAATTTAACTACAATATGAGAGTATTAGATTAGATTTACTAAATATGAACCGTGTCACAGGAAACTGACAATAGTCGGAGCAACATGATCTTATATTTTTCGGTTTTGCTATGTCTCCGTCAACTGAGATTTTTTAAAGTCTAAATCAATTACAAAAAAAGTGCTTGAGTTGCACTTTTCTGTTAAAAAAGTGGAATTGCACTTTTCTACCAGAAATGTGCAACTGGACCGAGTTGCACTTTTCTTTCAACTGCAGTTGCACTTTTCTGAGGTGACTGAGACTTAAGAAAATCTCAGTCAACTTAGACATAGACACACCCTATATTTTTTACATTGTTCTACTTGTAAAAATCGAAAAATAGACGGACATAGCAAAGCACGAGTCATGCATGGCCTAGTACAACAAGATTATAATCTTCAAACAGGCACTCAGGTAAGTGCAATTAACTAAAGTGGTCATGGAGACATATCGGCGTCGCAACGGGGTAGCAGGCCCTTGTCTTGGAGGCTTGTGACAGTTTCGTAGAGACACTGGCTTGCGGTTGTGAAACCGACGCCGAGCTCCCTGATCCTACGGCTGCTGAACCGGCATCCCTTCTTCATCTCGCCCGTTTCATCCTTGCATATTGTGGGAACGGGGTACTCTGGGAAGAACTTGGCGAGTATGCGACACACCTCGGCGCGGTGCAGCGTGCGGCCGGCACAGAGGTACCGGCCACTCGCGGCGGGCGCCTCATATACACGCGCGTGCGCGTCAGCAACGTCTCGGACGTGTGCGTACGCCTGAGCCGCGTTAGCGTACGTCTGCACTGAGCCGTCGAGGTACTTGACGATATGCCAGGTGCTGGCGTTCACCGACGCCTGCAGAAGAGGGCCCAACACCAGAGACGGGTTCACCACGACGAGGTCGAGGTTTCTCTGCTTGGCGAGCTCCCACGCTGCCTGCTCCGCAACCGTCTTGGCGTAGCAGTACCAGTTCTACATCCATTGCAATTGTATATCCATTTGTGAGATGCACGTCGTCGTCGAGATAGTGCTTCCAACAAAGTAAGAGTAGGTTATGCTAACCTTGGTGTTCTTGCAGAACTCGAGGTCGCTCCAGCATGTCTCGTCGGCCTCCTCGTCGAGGTTGCGGCTAGGATCCATATACACGGCGCCGATCGACGATGTCATCACCACACGCCGGACGCCACCCGCGTCCGCCGCAGTATTGATCACATTCCTTGTCCCGGTCACCGCCGGCTCGATCATTTGCTCCTGCATGCGTACAAGAAACTTTGTCAATCGACGTACATTTGATAGCCAGCTAGTGCGGGCAACAATGGCTGGAGAAGTAAGTAATGTACCGGGTCATCGGTGACGGGGCAGGCGGTGTGGAAGACGCCCTCGCATCCGCGGAATGCGGCGGCGATACTCTCCTTGTCGAGCAGGTCCACCCGGAAGAGGGTCAGCCGCTCCGCCGCACCTTCAAGGGCTCTCAGGTGCGCATTCTTCGCGACATCATCTGAAATTACATACAACACAAAGTTAACATCAGGCATGTGCAAAATCCAGGAGGAGCTTCACGAGCCATGACGCGCTCCACTTACCAGGGTTCCGAACCGTGCCGTGGATGGTGTAGCCCTTCTCCAGGAGGAGCTTCACCAGCCATGACGCGATGAAGCCACTGGCGCCGGTCACGCAAACTGTGCGTCCGCGGCCACTGGCAATGCAGTTTGCCTTGTTGACGTGATCAACACCCATGTCTATGTTGTTTGCAGGCTTGCAGCGAGTTTGTATATCAGCTAGGAGTTGCTATGGGCGACAGAAGCTACTACGAGTTTGTATGAATTTCAAGTTTCAAGTTGCAGAACAAGCTGTGTACTGAAGAGAAGAAGGGGCTTTTTGGCCGTATATATAGCCGGGATGACGCGTTTTCCAGAGTTGAGTCATCTACGTATCTGGATCAACTGCAAATTATATATGCGTTTCCCAGAGTTGAGTCATCTACTTATCTGTTGTTCAGAGCGTGGTGGTGACACTGCAGTTCCCATCTTAAGAAAATGTGGCAGGTTCGTGCAAGTGTATAATAAACATCATACCCACACGAGTATCATATGTTCAGTATAATTGCAAGTACTAGTATATAGCATATTTTCAACACAAAACTGACTGGTCAAACCAGGTTTCATTTATTTATAAAGCAACTAGACGCAGCTTGGATTAATAAAGAAAATGCAACTTCAACCGAAGCACGTACATGCATATATATATTCACATTATTTAGTTCAATACGTGTATAGAGTACGGGAAGGCTGGTGGTGTGTATCAGAATGCGAGAAGAAAGATTCCCTTCCCACGATTTCACACCGGTTTGACATCGACGAAACTAGCACACCGGTTTGACCACGATGTGATATATGTTTGATGGGTATGGTCATCCTTATTTTGCAGTGTGAAAGCTCTCAGCAAGAACACGGTGGTGGACTTAAGATGGCATATATGACATGTATTCATTGTCACTAGTTGTTTATAATTATGAAATGTTACATTTTAGCAAGTGTCAGTGATTTGTGGGCGCAAGCAAGCCCGAGAACCAATCATCGAGAACACCGACTCGAACGGGATACCGTTTCGCTCTCCTCGCGTCGCCTCCTCCAGGCGACCGAGGAGGCGAAACCCTAGGTCTACCGCCGCCGCTCCTCCCTCCGTCCCCTATCCTCCTCGTCGCCCCCAGAGACGCCGCCGGCCAAGCTCGCGATGCCGAGGAAGGGGGCGGCGGGGATCTGAGCTCTCGGCTCCCCGCGTGGTGTCTAGATGGAGGACCTCCGCGCCGGGTTCGCCGCGGCCGCGGTTGCTGCTCGATGAGATCCCCTGCTCTATGGCTGGCCTCTGGCTCTGCCTTTGGTACGGGTGGCCTCCTCTGGTAGTTCCCCGGCGGGGGCTCTGTCGGGCGGCGAGGCGGCGGCCTCGTGTGGTGAGGCGACGTTGACCGCGCGGCCGGTGACGCTCGCGGGTGCTGCTAACCGGTGCTCTGGCCGTGCGGACGGCGGGGCAACGGCGGGTGCGAGCTGGGCGTGGGCGGTTCCGTCTGCTCCAGATCTCGAAGGTCAGATCTTTTCCTCCCTCTTAGGCTCTCTCCTCCCCTCGGTTCTTGGCGGCCGGCGGCTTCGGCACCGACGCTGATGCCAGCTGGGGAGCTGGTGGGGTGCTCCGGGGCCGGGAGAAATCCCTGGTCGTGGACCACAGCGGTGGCGACGCCGCGGGCGCCGTTCACCTTCCTGGAGGCACCGCTGAGGCCCTTGCTTCCCACCCCCTACCTCCGTCCCGGGCGAAAGCCCAAAATCCGTCAGATTGGACGGCGGCGGCGTCACAGCGTCGCACCCTCCCTGGAGGCGCCGTTTGGGGCCGGCGGTAGCTGGTGAGTGTTGCCCGTTTGGAGGGATCTGTGGGCTGCTGCTGCAGCTGGTAGGGTTGCTGGGCTGGGGCGCCTCCCGCCCTCGCTCGACTCCCCTGCACCTCCGTGTTCGATGGCTGCCCCCAAGTTTTCCCTTTTCCTCTCGGTTGTTCCTGTCGAAGCCGTTGCTGCATTTGTGTGCTCGTCGCTGCGAGAAGGCCTGCAAGATCGAGCATCCTGTGACTGTCTCTTGGACAATAATTCTCCTTGTTCAAGGGTGAACAGACCCTTGTCTGTCGGTGCGACGCCCTTCGATCCAGGGCGAGAGGGCAGGGGCCCTCTGCAGCAAGGGAGGAGATTTGTGCGCTGCCGGAGTTTCCTTGGTGCTGATCCTCTGGAGGTGTGATCAAGGTCGATTGGCTGGTCTTTGCTGTTGTGTGCTTCTTCCTCGACACCGAGCGTGAAGGACCTCGCCATTGCAAGCAGGGCTTGTTGCATATCTGTTTTTGCTTGTGTTGTGCGTGGTGTTGTAAGCTGTTATCAGCATCCTTGTACCTGTGGCCGTATGGCTTTATTAATTTAAAGCTGGGCATTTACGCCTTCCGTTTAAAAAAAGTGTCAGTGATTTTAAAATTGCGTCGAGCCTTCAAGCTGGCTTGCAAGCTCCATCGAGCCTTTATCAGAAGGTTCTGGCTTGAGTTATCTGACCCCAATTTTAGTCCGAGCTGAGCGTGAGGCGAGCCTTGAGCTTTGTGTCCAAGTCCATCCCTACAGGAGAGTCGCCACTAGCCATAGGAACATGGACCGTCACGTCGACTGCGATGATGGCGGAACAACATGTCGCACTCCCATGGCAAAGGTAGAGTAGGCGAACAAGCCATATGCTTTGTCTACTACTGATGTCGATACGTCACCTGTAGGTACATCTCGGCGTGATACAGTGCATGTTCTTGGCCGAAGGGCAATTTACACAAAAATAACCTTTCGTGGGAAAAAACGCACAAAATGACCTTCCGACCAAACTATTTCACGCCTTTAACCATTTTTTGTGGCGTCGTTGCGAAGGCGTCACACCTGTCTATGTGGCGTCCGTGGAAGCGGCGCCACACATTGTGGGTAGGCAGGCTCGAGCCGCCACATATAACAGAATGTGTGGCTCAAAAGGGTTAGAAGCGCGAAATAGTTTGGTTGGAGGGTCATTTTGTGCAATTCTTACCTAAAAAGGTATTTTTTGTGTAAATCGCCTGGCCGAAGCAGGGGCATGAACACAATAAAGCCGATATGGAGCGCACATGCACGGGTACTTTCCCCGCTTTGACTTTCTTGTCCTCGCTCGGTCGCGATGGCACCGTCATGCAGAGCGGCCGAAGTGAATCCTAGTATGGTGGCAAGGCTGGGCGCACCTTGGCGGCCGCATCCACTACCTCTCGTCGTGAGGTTCTACCCGGCGATGGACGACACCAACAAGCATGCAGTGCATACCTCAAGGGTCGGATCTCGACGCCGTCACAGAGATGGATCTTACAAGGCGGCAGAAGAAGAATCTTAGGACAAAAAGAAAACGGGGAACATGATGACCAAGCCCCACCGTCGTCCAACGACGACAAGGTGAAACCGGGAAAAACCGGGAATCGCCTCGGGCGACTGGGGTGGCAAGGGGAAAGCCCGCCTGCCAAATTCAACAATCAACTATTGTAGTAGCTGGAGAGACCTGTAAAAATTAAAATAAAACTAGGTAGGTAATAAGGGAAAGTCTCTTGGCGCTTTATTTACTCGATAACAAGGTTACATCATTTATAACAAAAAGGTAAATTAAAACTAGGAGGATCTCCATCCCAAACATGGGTCTCCTTTAATTTATAAGCAAATTTAGTTAACTGATGTGCCACTTGATTAGCCTCTGGGTAAGTTTTGTATGCCTTTGGTGATTAAATTTTAACCAGAAGGATACCAAACAGTGTTTATTCCTTGACGCTTTGTTTTTCTAAGATAAGAAGATTTTGCGCTGCTTTTCATGCTCTGTTTCTTCAGTCCATGTTGTGTTTTTCAACTGGCCAAAATTCTTAAGGCGGATCATGCATGGAAGATCAACGCGATGCACCCTTGACCTGGTCACCTGGCTCCTCTGTTTAAGAGGGTTGCACAGAGTGACCTACCCAGATGAAAACACGCAATTTTCGACAAAATTTTACGGCTGAATACCAAACAGTGAAACAGAGATTAACCCCACGGTCGAGCATGCAGCTCGGCCCGTATGAGGGACGGAGGAACATGATTCGAGCTGGTCGACGAACAGAAAGCATCTGAAGAAGCCCATGATCGTATCACTGAGAGATCTGGTGAGTTAAGCGTAAAAGTATCAGACAGGAGGTAGAGGCGATACGAGCTGCAGTTCTCATCAGGTGGCTTACCATGGAAGCACGGCGCATCTGACCGTGGCTCAGCGATGAGCGACTAGCCGCGGCCCGCGGGCTCTGCTCGCATCGTTCGAGGCATCGTTCGAGACCATCCAGCGCGAAGGGGAGCTCCTCGTGATTTCCTATACACCGACCAGGTCGGCGCGTACCGCGCGCCGCACACCCCAGCACGGTACGGGCCGGCCCAGTTCGGGTGTAGTTCGGGTGTTGGGCCATTTGGCCGCTTTTTTTTCTAAGTCATTTTTCTGTTCTGTTTTTTTTTTTTCATTTCTGTTTTTTCATTTCTGTTTTCTTTTTTCGTTTTTAAGATTTAATTTTTAAAATTTACATATATTTTTGAATGTAAAATGTTCTAACAAATTTCTTTTGAGAAAATTTCAAATTCGAAAATTGTTCAAGTATAAAATTGTTCAAATGCGAAAATTGTTCAAGTATAAAAATTGTTTAAATTTGAAAATTGTTCAAGTATAAAAAACATCAAATTCGAAAATTGTTCATATATAAAAAATAATATTTTTTTGAGAAAATTTCAAATTCGAAAATTGTTCAAGTATAAAATTGTTCAAATGCGAAAATTATTCAAGTATAAAAATTGTTCAAATTCGAAAATTGTTCAAGTATAAAAAAATCTAATTCGAAAATTGTTCATATATAAAAAATAATATTTTTTTGAAAAATATTTGTTCCAATTTAAATTTTGTTCTAATTGAAAATTTGTTCCAATTTAAAATTTATTCCAATTTGAAAATTGTTCCAATATGAAAAATGTTCAAATTTTAAAAATATTTAAATTTCTGAAAATAAATAAATAATTTTTAAAAATCGGGTCTAAAAAGAATCAGCTTTTTAAAAACGTAAAAAGAAAATTAAACAGAAAAAACGAAAAAGCAAAAAAAACAAGAGTGGGAATGTGTTGGGCCGGCCCAACAACCCGCCTGGGGGGTGTGCGGCGCCTTGTCCGCGCCGACCAGGTCGGCGTACAACACCCCCCGAGCTCCTCGACACCGACCTGGTCGGCGCTGGGAGGATGCCGCACACCCCCGCGCTCTCGGGTAGCTAGCTGGGCCGCGGCCCAACATCAGGTAATTCGTTTTTTCTTTTTCGTTTCTTTTTGTTTTCTGTTGTTTGTTTTCTTTTTTAAAAGAATTTTTTAAATCTGAACATTTGTCAAAATTTAAAAATTCAAATTAAAAATAAATAAATTTTTAAAAATCTGAACATTTTTCAGATTTGAACATTTTTAAATTTGAACAAAAATGTAGTTTACTCTATGAACAATTTCCGAATTTGAACAAAATTTATATTTGAACAATTTTCGAATCTGAATGATTTTCATATTAGAACAATTTTCGAATTTGAACGGTTTTCAATTTTGAACATTTTTGAATTTGAACATTTCTCAATTTGAACAATTTTTAAAAATTGAAATTTTCGAATCTAAAAAAATATAAACAAAACCAAAAATAGAAAAAAGAAAACAGAAAACAGAAAAAGAAACCAGAAAAGAAAAAAAAAAGGAAAAACGAACTGCTACAAGCTAAATAGACACTAATGGGCCTGGCCCATACCCGACCAGGGGTGTGCGCTGGCCGGTAACCACCGACCTGGTCGGTGTAGGGGACTGCTTAACACCTACCTGGTCGGTACTTCCAGGGTACCGCACACCCTCCGCATGCCCAAAGTGGCCAGATGGGCCGGGGCCCAACAACATCATGTAATACAGTTTTTCTTTTTTCGTTTCTTTTTCTTTTTTCGGCTGATTCTTTTTAGACCTGATTTTTTAAAATTATTTTATTTTTTCTGAAATTTAAATATTTTTAAAATTTGAACATTTTCTCAGATTGGAACAATTTTCAAATTGCAACGAATTTTAAATTGGAACAAATTTTGAACAATTTTTAGAATGAACAATTTTGTTCAAAAATTCGTTTTTTCTCAAAATTTGAACATTTTCCGAAAATGAACATTTTTAAATTTGAACATTTTTTGAGTATGAACATTTTTCGGATATGAACAATTTTTAGCTTTGAACAATTTTTCGTTTTGAACACTTTTCAAAATTTGAACTTTTTCGAATTTGAACAATTTTCAAATTTGATTTTTTGATTTTGAACAAAAATAAAAATAAACAGAAAATAAAAAAAACGAAAAAGGAAAACAGAAAACAGAAAACAGAAAAAAGAAAAAGAAAAAAACGAGAAACGAAAAACGAAAAAAAGAAGAAGATGAAAATGGGCCAGGCCCAATACCCGACCAGGGTGTGCGGTGCCTGGTAGGCACCGACCTGGTCGGTGTATAGGATTTCCGGTCGGTGTATAGGTTTTCCCAGCGCGAAGCGGGCTGCCGACAGTAGAACGCTGCGGCGACACAGGCCCACCTCAACCTAAGAAATGGTTGCTAGGCAGGCGGCCCAACAGCAAGTCGTCCATCTCTCCGTGATGGCGGCTCATCCTGCGGGGGGTCAACTGGGCCGGCCCATTAGCAAGGGCAGAGTATTTTTCTTCGTCATTTTTCGGTATTTTCTCCGCTGTGCTGTTTTTTCTCTCCATATGTGGTTTTCCGATCGGTTTTTGCTGATTTTTTAATTTTGATTTTTTTTCAAATTTTGAATTATTTTAATTTCGAACTTATTTTAATTTTGAACTTTTTTGAATTTCAACATTTTTTGAATAAGAATATTTTTAAATATGAACAGTTATAAAATTTCAATATTTTTTATCTAAAATTGTTTTTATCTAAAAAAATCGAGTTTGAACTTTTTAGAATTTAACACTTTTCAAATTTTAACATTTTGATCAATTTTTTATGTGAACATTTTTTAAGTTTGAACTTTTTAGATTTCAACATTTTAAAAATTTCAAAATCTTTTATGGGAACAATTTTTTAGTCCAATTTTTTTTCGAGTTTGAACTTTTTTAAAAATGCAGATTTTTTAATTTCAGCTTAAATTCTAAAAAAATTTAGAAAAGGAGAAAGCGTACCTAAGGTTTGAAACTAGACGCAAATGCACCGTTGTCAGCGATTAATGGGCCGAGCCCATCATGGCAGGTGGAGCACACTCGTGTGTGCGGAGAGAGCATCGCGTCCGCTTAAGGCGGAGATTAGGGGCTCCTCCTGCGACGCACGAGGTGGTGGTGGCGGCTAGGCATCACGAACAGTCAGCGGGCAGACCAAGAGAACAGGAGATGGGGGAGGCGGCAGTAATGGCGGAGGTGGTGCACGCAGTGGCGAGGGATCAGGCTCGCTAATACGTCGGAAAAGAGGTGGCCTTGTTAGCGCAGAGAGCACGTTAGAATGCCGCTCTTGCGAAGGACCAGATGCGGAAGAGGGCGGAGGAGGGTTCGTGCGAGCGTGACATGACGAAGATCGTGATAGTGGAGAGAACCATGGAAGGAGGGAACGAAAAGCAGGTGCCTGGATATATTTCCTTGTCCAATTGATTTGTTAGCTAGTGACTCTCCTGTCAATTGGTAGCATTGGTGATATTCAAATCTTGTCAAATTTTCTCATGCGTATTCAGTTGGGCTGAAATTACTGGAGAACTTATGAAAGTTCTTTCTTTGGCGACTCCAAGCTGTTAGCTGGTGAAATGCTTGTGAAAATCATTACTTTATAATTGTTGTATTTATAATTAATTACTAGTTAAAGATTAGTTTTCAAATGTTGAATTCCTTAAAGTTGGGGGAATTAATCTAATAACACAATGAATTAGGTCTATAGCACTTGACCTGTAAAAAAGGACTTTAGCACTTGAGAATGATATCTTCAAAAAGATAAACTATGAATATATCATCGGAAAGATTATTTCAAAAATATGGCGGTGTTTATTAATAGAATATGAAATTCGTTTTTTTATAAAGGACACTTCATTATTTTAAAAATTATGAATAAACAAAACTATGTTTTGTTTTTAGAGATACAATAAACAAAACTATGTTTTGTTTTTATTAATTATATAATATATTTTAAAAAAAAAATCATGTCTCATTTTGTATTTGGCACTGGTCTGAGGGGTGGGGGGCAAGTTTGTGGAGAGTAGGAAAAGTGATTTCTTAAAGAATGAACAATAGTAGAGAAGGCGTCCTTTCTTTTAGCTCTACACATCATCTAGAGAAAGCATTATATATAAATTCGTACATTGCATTATTTCTTGTTGCGATCTCCATAAATTAATGATAATTAACTAATTTATGACAATTAATTAATTTATGGCAATACATTAATTCTTTTCTACTATAAGGGAAGGTAGATGGTACAACGCAAAAAATAGTCTTTCCTTTGTTTTCTAAGGGGTCATTTCTTGGCTAAGAGAAGGCAACATTCTTTTTTCTTATTTCTCTCTCCTTCAACTAAGAAAAAATCTCGGGTCAATAGCTCCTGTGCGACGTTTCTCCGCGGAATTGGAAGGACAACGACATTGTTAGCTGAAATAGCCACCCTGCAACGTCCGTCGCAAGGAAATGGCCAAGTGGTACTAATCCAATAAAATGGTCATCAAACCTTAATCCCTACGCTCTCCTTGTAGATTTAGATCTGATTGTGTCACCGTCCGCCGATTTGAATGCTAGATTGTAGAGGGGTGTGCAGATAGGCTTAACCGGGCGAGCTTGGAACCGCGAGAGAGGTAATTCCCGCATCTCTGAACCTTTTTTCATTGCAAATTGAGTCTCGCCCGTTCCGTTAGCTCGCCCTCTCACACTGCTCCGCCATTGAAAAACAATGGAGATGGGGATGCCCGCACCTTCAAATTTACTGTCAAATTATTTCCGTCTAAGGCTAAACTAGTTGATGGTAGCTAGCATGCAAGTAATTGAGAGAGACACAATTGTCATATGGGAGGTTGATTTTGCAGATATTGACCTGCAAATCATGCAGAGCATGAAAGAGAAGCAATGAAGGATTTGATTGAGAAAATTGGAGAGAGTATTGTTTAGGGGCCGGAGCATGAAAGAGAAGCAGTGAAGAATTTGGTTGAGAAAATTGAAAAGAGGTTTCAATGTCAAGATTCGATTATTGGAATTGAGAGTATGTTAGGATTGAGGATGGGGAAGATATGGTTGATGCAATCGATCGGCAAGACGGTTGGTCAACCAAACAGACTACCTTTCATGCAGAGCTTGTTGATTTCATATGTTGATTCTAGGGTTGTATATGTTCCCTCTAAGATGGCTTTGCAAATAGTGGAACACGATTGGGCTGCACTGCGGGCAGGTTATCCCCATAGTGACTGAATTGACATGTTGACACAGGAGGCTACGTAGATTCAGAAGCCCAGGATAATGCTGCTGAAAAGATTATTTCTGTTGATTGGAACACAATTGGAATTAATGCACGTACTGATTTGGTGATTGCACCAATCTCTGGCATTGAAATGGCCAAGCTTTTTAGCATTCCTTTCTACGAGGGAGGTGAGGAGAAGGAGAAGGAAACGAATGAAGCACCGGATGTTGATAACAAACCTTCCTCCTATCAAGACATAGATCTAGAGTTGATGTAAAATGGTGTAGATCATGTTGGTGATGCACATGATGATGAGTTGATAAATTTGCATGACAAAGAAAACCCTATTATTGATGTACAGAGAATGTTTGCAAGCATGGATGAGTTCAGGTTGTGCTTCAGGACATATGCAGTGAGACATGAGTTTGAAACAAAGACTTAGTGGACAGATAAAAAGAATTTTTATGCAAGGTGCAGAGGCTATGATGGGGGTGCCATGCCATGCAAGTGTTACATATCTGCTAGACGCCAACCTGATAGAAGAACAATCATGGCGAATCAAATTCCTTATGCAAATACTTGTATGACTACTTCACATAGAGTATCAACCATGCCATCATAATTTTGGGTAGCTGAAAAAATCACTCCTATTTTAGACAAGACACCTAACTGAACTGCAAAAAAAATTCAAAGTAGACTTGGAAAAGCAGTTTCCCATTAAGCTTCTCCGTTGCAGGCACCGTTTTCGTGTTTCTATCTTTCTGCGGCGCTCTCCTCCCGAGAACTTTTCGGGGCCATATATTATGATTTTTAGGTCAAAATACGTCGATGGGCGAAAGATCACGCGGTTTCAACGATCGACGACTGAAAGAGGATCGGTGGCGTGCCCTACTGATGGCGTGTATTTCACACGTTCGTTGGGCAACCCCAAGAGGAAGGTATGATGCGCACATCAGCAAGTTTTCCCTCAGAAAGAAGCCAAGGTTTATCGAACCAGGAGGAGCCAAGAAGCACGTTGAAGGTTGATGGCGGCGGGATGTAGTGCGGCGCAACACCAGGGATTCCGGCGCTAACGTGGAACCTGCACAACACAACCAAAGTACTTTGCCCCAACGAAACAAGTGAGGTTGTCAATCTCACCGGCTTGCTGTAACAAAGGATTAACCGTATTGTGTGGAAGATGATTGTTTGCGAGAGAAAACGAGTAAAACAAGTATTGCGAGCAGATTTGTATTTCAGTATTAAAGAATGGACCGGGGTCCACAGTTCACTAGAGGTGTCTCTCCCATAAGATAAAAGCATGTTGGGTGAACAAATTACAGTCGGGCAATTGACAAATAGAGAGGGCATAACAATGCACATACATGTCATGATAAGTATAGTGAGATTTAATTGGGCATTACGACAAAGTACATAGACCGCCATCCAACTGCATCTATGCCTAAAAAGTCCACCTTCGGAGTTATCGTCCGAACCCCTTCCGAGTATTAAGTTGCAAAGCAACAGACAATTGCATTAAGTATGGTGCGTAATGTAATCAACAACTACATCCTCGGACATAGCGCCAATGTTTTATCCCTAGTGGCAACAACACAACACAACCTTAGAACTTTACATCACTCGTCCCTGAGTGTCAATGTCGGCATGAACCCACTATCGAGCATAAATACTCCCTTTTGGAGTTAAAAGCAAAAACTTGGCCGAGCCTCTACTAGTAACGGAGAGCATGCAAGATCATAAACAACACATATGTAATAACTTGATAATTAACATAACATGGTATTCTCTATCCATCGGATCCCGACAAACACAACATAGAGTATTACGGATAGATGATCTTGATCATGTTAGGCAGCTCACAAGATCCAACAATGAAGCACAATGAGGAGAAGACAACCATCTAGCTACTGCTATGGACCCATAGTCCGGGGGTGAACTACTCACTCATCACTCCGGAGGCGACCATGGCGGTGTAGAGTCCTCCGGGAGATGAATCCCCTCTCCGGCAGGGGGCCGGAGGAGATCTCCAGAATCCCCCGAGATGGGATCGGCGGCGGCGGCGTCTCTGGAAGGTTTTCCGTATCGTGGTTTTTCGCCTCAGGGTTTTCGCGACGGAGGCTTTAAGTAGGCGGAAGGGCAGAGTCGGGGGGCTAACGAGGGGCCCACACCACATGGCGGCGCGGGCCCCCCCTTGGCCGCGCCGCCATGTGGTGTCGTCACCTCGTGGCCCCACTTCATATGCTCTTCGGTCTTCTGGAAGGTTCGTGGCAAAATAGGACCCTGGGACTTGATTTCGTCCAATTCCGAGAATATTTCGTTACTAGGATTTCTGAAACCAAAAACAGCGAGAAAACAGACAATCGGCACTTCGGCATCTTGTTAATAGGTTAGTTCCAGAAAATGCACGAATATGACATAAAGTGTGCATAAAACATGTAGGTATCATCAATAATATGGCATAGAACATAAGAAATTATCGATACGTCGGAGACGTATCGAGCATCCCCAAGCTTAGTTCTGCTCGTCCCGAGCAGGTAAAACGATAACAAAGATAATTTCTGAAGTGATATGCCATCATAACCTTGATCATACTATTTGTAAACATATGTAGTGGATGCAGCGATCAAAACAATGGTAATGACATGAGTAAACAAGTGAATCATAAAGCAAATACTTTTCATGAATAGTACTTCAAGACAAGTATTAATAAGTCTTGCATAAGAGTTAACTCATAAAGCAATAAATCAAAGTAAAGGTATTGAAGCAACACAAAGGAAGATTAAGTTTTAGCGGTTGCTTTCAACTTGTAACATGTATATCTCATGGATAATTGTCAACATAGAGTAATATAACAAGTGCAATATGCAAGTATGTAGGAATCAATGCACAGTTCACACAAGTGTTTGCTTCTTGAGGTGGAGAGAGATAGGTGAACTGACTCAACATAAAAGTAAAGAGAATGGTCCTTCAAAGAGGAAAGCATCGATTGCTATATTTGTGCTAGAGCTTTTATTTTGAAAACATGAAACAATTTTGTTAACGGTAGAAATAAAGCATATGAGTTATGAAAGTTATATCTTACAAGTTGCAAGCCTCATGCATAGTATACTAATAGTGCCCGCACCTTGTCCTAATTAGCTTGGACTACCGGATCTTTGCAATGCACATGTTTTAACCAAGTGTCACAATGGGGTACCTCCATGCCGCTCGTACAAAGGTCTAAGGAGAAAGCTCGCATTTTGGATTTCTCGCTTTTGATTATTCTCAACTTAGACATCCATACCGGGACAACATGGACAACGGATAATGGACTCCTCTTTAATGCATAAGCATGTGGCAACAATTATTATTCTCATATGAGATTGAGGATATATGTCCAAAACTGAAACTTCCACCATGATTCATGGCTTTAGTTAGCGGCCCAATGTTCTTCTCTAACAATATGCATGCTCCAACCATTAAGGTGGTAGATCTCTCTTACTTCGGACAAGACGGACATGCATAGCAACTCACATGATATTCAACAAGGAATAGTTGATGGCGTCCCCGAAACATGGTTATCGCACAACAAGCAACTTAATAAGAGATAAAATGCATAAGTACATATTCAATACCACAATAGTTTTTAAGCTATTTGTCCCATGAGCTATATATTGCAAAGGTGAATGATGGAATTTTAAAGGTAGCACTCAAGCAATTTACTTTGGAATGGCGGAGAAATACCATGTAGTAGGTAGGTATGGTGGACACAAATGGCATAGTGGTTGGCTCAAGTATTTGGATGCATGAGAAGTATTCCCTCTCGATACAAGGTTTAGGCTAGCAAGGTTATTTGAAACAAACACAAGGATGAACGGTGCAGCAAAACTCACATAAAAGACATATTGTAAACATTATAAGACTCTACACCGTCTTCCTTGTTGTTCAAAACTCAATACTAGATGTTATCTAGACTCTAGAGAAACCAAATATGCAAACCAAATTAGCAAGCTCTAAGTATTTCTTCATTAATGGGTGCAAAGTATATGATGCAAGAGCTTAAACATGAGCACAACAATTGCCAAGTATCAAATTATCCAAGACATTTTAGAGTTACTACATGTAGCATTTTCCAATTCCAACCATATAACAATTTAACGAAGAAGAAACTTCGCCATGAATACTATGAGTAGAGCCTAAGGACATACTTGTCCATATGCTACAGCGGAGCGTGTATCTCTCCCATAAAGTGAATGCTAGGATCCATTTTATTCAAACAAAACAAAAACAAAAAACAAACCGACGCTCCAAGCAAAGTACATAAGATGTGACGGAATAAAAATATAGTTTCAGGGGAGGAACCTGATAATGTTGTCGATGAAGAAGGGGATGCCTTGGGCATCCCCAAGCTTAGACGCTTGAGTCTTCTTAGAATATGCGAGGGTGAACCACCGGGGCATCCCCAAGCTTAGATCTTTCACTCTCCTTGATCATATTGCATCATACTCTCTCTTGATCCTTGAAAACTTCCTCCACACCAAACTCGAAACAACTCATTAGAGGGTTAGTGCATAATAAAAATTCACATGTTCGGAGGTGACACAATCATTCTTAACACTTCCGGACATTGCATAAAGCTACTTGGACATTAATGGATCAAAGAAATTCATCCAACATAGCAAAAGAGGCAATGCGAAATAAAAGACAGAATCTGTCAAAACAGAACGATCCGTAAAGATGGATTTTATTAGGCCACCATACTTGCTCAAACGAAAATTCCCAAATTGAATGAAAGTTGCGTACATATCCGAGGATCACGCACGTAAATTGGCTTAATTTTCTCGAGCTACCTACGGGGAGATAGACCCAGATTCGTGACAAAGAAAGAAATCCGGAACTGCGCGAGTAATCCAAATCTAGTACTTACTTTACTATCAAAGACTTTACTTGGCACAACAAAACATAAAACTAAGATAAGGAGAGGTTGCTACAGTAGTAAACAACTTCCAAGACTCAAATATAAAACAAAAATACTGTAGTAAAAACATGGGTTGTCTCCCATAAGCGCTTTTCTTTAACGCCTTTCAGCTAGGCGCGAAAAGTGTATCTCAAGTAACATCAAGAGACGAAGCATCAACATCATAATTTGTTCTAATAATAGAATCATAAGGTAACTTCATTCTCTTTCTAGGGAAGTGTCCCATACCTTTCTTGAGAGGAAATTGATATTTAATATTACCTTCCTTCATATCAATAGTAGCACCAACGGTTCGAAGAAAAGGTCTTCCCAATATAATGGGGCAAGATGCATTGCATTCAATATCCAAGATAACAAAATCAACGGGGACAAGGTTATTGTTAACCATAATATGAACATTATCAATTCTCCCCAAAGGTTTCTTTTTAGCATTATCAGCGAGATTAACATCCAAATAACAATTTTTCAATGGTGGCAAGTCAAGCATATATCATAGACTTTCTTAGGCATAACAGAAATACTTGCACCAAGATCACATAAAGCATTACAATCAAAATCTTTGACCCTCATTTTAATGATGGGCTCCCAACCATCTTCTAGCTTTCTACGAATAGACGTTTCAAGTTTTAGTTTCTCTTCTCTAGCTTTTATGAGAGCATTTGTAATATGTTTTGTGAAAGCCAAATTTATAGCACTAGCATTAGGACTTTTAGCAAGTTTTTGTAAGAACTTTATAACTTCAGAGATGTGGCAATCATCAAAATCTAAATCATTACAATCTAAAGCAATGGGATTATCATCCCCAAGGTTGGAAAAAATTTCAGCAGCTTTATCACAAGCGTTTAGCGATTTTAGCAGTTTCAGGTAATTTTTCGCGCTTTGCACTAGGAGTAGAAGCATTGCCAACACCAACTATTCTACCATTGATAGTAGGAGGTGTAGCAACATGTGAATCATTAGCATTGCTAGTGGTGGTAATAGTCCAAACTTTAGCTACATTTTTATCTTTAGCTAGTTTTTCATTTTCTTCTCTATCCCACCTAGCACGCAGTTCAGCCATTAATCTTATATTCTCATTAATTCTAACTTGGATGGCATTTGCTGTAGTAACAATTTTATTTTCAATATCCCTATTAGGCATAACTTTCGATTTCAAAAGATCAACATCAGAGGCAAGACTATCAACTCTAGAAACGAGAATATCAATTTTATTGAGCTTTTCCTCAACAGATTTGTTAAAGGCAGTTTGTGTACTAATAAATTCTTTAAGCATAGCTTCAAGTCCAGGGGTGTATTCCTATTATTGTTGTAAGAATTCCCATAAGAATTAGCATAACCGTTACCATTATTATAAGGATATGGCCTATAGTTATTACTAGAATTGTTCCGATAAGCATTGTTGTTGAAATTATTATTTTTAATGAAGTTTACATCAACATGTTCTTCTTGGGCAACCAATGAAGCTAATGGAACATTATTAGGATCAACATTAGTCCTATCATTCGCAAGCATAGACATAATAGTATCAACCTTATCATTCAAGGAAGAGGATTCTTCAACGAATTTACCTTCTTACCTTGTGGAGCTCTTTCCGTGTGCCATTCAGAGTAATTAACCATCATATTATCAAGAAGCTTTGTTGCTTCACCAAGAGTGATGGACATAAAGGTACCTCCAGCACCTGAATCCAATAAATTCCGCGAAGAAAAATTTAGTCCTGCATAGAAGGTTTGGATGATCATCCAAGTAGTCAGTCCATGGGTTGGGCAATTTTTAACCAAAGATTTCATTCTTTCCCAAGCTTGAGCAACATGTTCATTATCCAATTGTTTAAAATTCATTATGCTACTCCTCAAAGATATAATTTTAGCAGGGGGATAATATCTACCAATAAAAGCATCCTTGCATTTAGTCCAGGAATCAATACTATTCTTAGGCAGAGATAGCAACCAATCTTTAGCTCTTCCTCTTAATGAGAAAGGAAACAATTTCAATTTAATAATATCACCATCTACATCTTTATACTTTTGCATTTCACATAGTTCAACAAAATTATTGAGATGGGCAACAGCATCATCAGAACTAACACCAGAAAATTGCTCTCTCATAACAAGATTAAGTAAAGCAGGTTTAATTTCAAAGAATTCTGCTGTAGTAGCAGGTGGAGCAATAGGTGTGCATAAGAAATCATTATTATTTGTGCTAGTGAAGTCACACAACTTAGTATTTTCGGGGTTGGCCATTTTAGCAGTAGTAAATAAAGCAAACTAGATAAAGTAAATGCAAGTAAACTATTTTTTTTGTGTTTTTAATATAGCAAACAAGACAGTAAATAAAGTAAAGCTAGCAACTAATTTTTTTGTGTTTTGATATAAGTGCAGCAAACAAAGTAGTAAATGAAATAAAGCAAGACAAAAACAAAGTAAAGAGATTGAGAAGTGGAGACTCCCCTTGCGGCGTGTCTTGATCTCCCCGGCAACGGCGCCGGAAAATGTGCTTGATGGCGTGTATTTCACACGTTCGTTGGGCAACCCCAAGAGGAAGGTATGATGCGCACGGCAGCAAGTTTTCCCTCGAAAGAAACCAAGGTTTATCGAACCAGGAGGAGCCAAGAAGCACGTTGAAGGTTGACGGCGGCGGGATGTAGTGCGGCGCAACACCAGGGATTCCGGCGCTAACGTGGAACCTGCACAACACAACCAAAGTACTTTGTCCCAACGAAACAGTGAGGTTGTCAATCTCACCGGCTTGCTGTAACAAAGGATTAACCGTATTGTGTGGAAGATGATTGTTTGCAGAGAAAACAGTAAAACAAGTATTGCAGCAGATTTGTATTTCAGTATTAAAGAATGGACCGGGGTCCACGAGTTCACTAGAGGTGTCTCTCCCATAAGATAAAAGCATGTTGGGTGAACAAATTACAGGTCGGGCAATTGACAAATAGAGAGGGCATAACAATGCACATACATGTCATGATAAGTATAGTGAGATTTAATTGGGCATTACGACAAAGTACATAGACCGCCATCCAATCTGCATCTATGCCTAAAAAGTCCACCTTCAGAGTTATCGTCCGAACCCCTTCCGGTATTAAGTTGCAAAGCAACGGACAATTGCATTAAGTATGGTGCGTAATGTAATCAACAACTACATCCTCGGACATAGCGCCAATGTTTTATCCCTAGTGGCAACAGCACAACACAACCTTAGAACTTTCGTCACATCGTCCCAGGTGTCAATGCGAGCATGAACCCACTATCGAGCATAAATACTCCCTCTTGGAGTTAAAAGCAAAAACTTGGCCGAGCCTCTACTAGTAACGGAGAGCATGCAAGATCATAAACAACACATATGTAATAACTTGATAATTAACATAACATGGTATTCTCTATCCATCGGATCCCGACAAACACAACATAGAGTATTACGGATAGATGATCTTGATCATGTTAGGCAGCTCACAAGATCCAACAATGAAGCACAATGAGGAGAAGACAACCATCTAGCTACTGCTATGGACCCATAGTCCGGGGGTGAACTACTCACTCATCACTCCGGAGGCGACCATGGCGGTGTAGAGTCCTCCGGGAGATGAATCCCCTCTCCGGCAGGGTGCCGGAGGAGATCTCCGGAATCCCCGAGATGGGATCGGCGGCGGCGGCGTCTCGGAAGGTTTTCCGTATCGTGGTTTTTCGCCTCGGGGTTTTCGCGACGGAGGCTTTAAGTAGGCGGAAGGGCAGAGTCGGGGGCCAACGAGGGGCCCACACCACGAGGCGGCGCGGGCCCCCCTGGCCGCGCCGCCATGTGGTGTCGCCACCTCGTGGCCCCACTTCGTATGCTCTTCGGTCTTCCGGAAGGTTCGTGGCAAAATAGGACCCCGGGACTTGATTTCGTCCAATTCCGAGAATATTTCGTTACTAGGATTTCCGAAACCAAAAACAGCAGAAACGACAGAACTGGCACTTCGGCATCTTGTTAATAGGTTAGTTCCAGAAAATGCACGAATATGACATAAAGTGTGCATAAAACATGTAGGTATCATCAATAATATGGCATAGAACATAAGAAATTATCGATACGTCGGAGACGTATCACCTACCTTGTTGGCGGGCCACCCATACTCTTTCAGGCCTCAGGCCTCTCCAGGTGTGGTTCCAGGGTGAGAGTGCTTCTCCCGATGAAAAAGTGACGCTCCAAAAAACCAGGTCAATTTAACTTCGTATAGGTCTCTGGAAGTGAAAAATACACAAAGCAGGATTTTTCTGTTCTGCAGAGTTGCAAAACAAATAAAGGAGATTATTGGTAAATCCCCATAAATCAATTTAAATCATGCTATTATCATCATATATGTTGCAAATATGTGGGAATTCAATATGATAAAGGACAAAGTTTATGTATGCATTTTACATGCATCAACATATTGGCTCGTCCGGTGAGTGACGCAACGGGATTACCTTTTCCTCCGTGCATCAAACAGCTGCATGGTTGAATTTAGGGCATCTTCAGCGGGAAGACTCATACTTTCCTGGGTAGTCTGAAACGGTCCACGCGGACTAGCGGACAGGCCGCGCACGCTCCAGCGGCGTGACCTAAATGGACCGACTCGGATGGACCGGCCCGTCTATTCACTAAATTTGGGTCACGATGCGTCGGGCCGGACAGCGCAGACGTCTTCCCGCATCCTCCCGCTAGTGGCCAGCACGTCCTCCGCTTGACCACCCCGGACCATCCCAAAATGGTCAAAACGGACCAAATGGGTCACGCCGCTATGGGCACTAGCCTGTCAGGTCAGACATCGGTCCATTTCTATCCGCGACGTGACAAAACGAACAAAATCGAATCGTTTGGGTCGCCATTTTGGGTGGCCTCTATAGAGATGGGAATTCATAGTTCATCGGGTCGGGTACAAAACGAGAAAGATCGAGTTTAATTTAGACCGAGATGCAATAGTCCAAGGTTTAAAGAGAAAGTTCATTTGGCCGAACCAAGTTCAGGGTTTAAACTACGGAGTAGAATTTTTTTAGAGAAGAAAAGAATATGGTGATCTGGGAGTAAGAGCATCTCTAACAGAGCCCGTAAATCCCGTCGGAACTGAACTTTTTCAGCGTATTTGCGGGTTCGGGCCGAATCGCACGCAGAACAGAGCCCGAATACATGGGTCGGCCCGTAAACGAAGTTCAGGGGCCCGAGAAATCGAGCGGACGCCCCGTATTAAAAGGGTTCGCAGAGGGGAGTTCGGTTCGCAAAACCTACTCCCCTCCGCGGTTCCTCTCCCTCTGTCGTCGCCAGCTCCAACCAGCAATCCACGCGCAACCAGCCACCGATCCGTAGCCCGCCGCCACGCGATGGCCTCCCGTGGAGGTTCCGACGGCCGTGCCGCGGGATTGGGCGGCGGCGACTCGCCGCCGCGTCCGCCTGTCTTCCGCACCGAGGCGGAGCGGCGCAAGTGGAAGAGGAGCGAGGGCGCGCGCAAGAGGAGCGCTCGCCGATGGACGAACTGGGGGCTCGCGCCCCCAGGGAAGCTCGCGCGCTTCGCCAACAAAGGCGAGGGCTCCTCCGGGCTGTCTAGCCGCGCACCGCGGATGCCCGTGGCTGTTGCGGTCAGAAACCCACCGTCGAGCAACGACTGGCAACACCGTAGAGCCGGGAACAACTAGGGCTGCGGCTGGCCCCAGTCCCTCAGAGCGACGGCCCGCAAAGCCTTCTGGTCACACGCCCGATGCTGTCGCAAGGGCATGCCACCTGACCTATACCTGGTCGTGAAGGTGTTGGATGATGCCTCGCTTAGTTTCCTGCATGGCATACACGTAAACATTAAATACGAGCCTCGATCGGCTCTCGGGTTATCCCGTGAATCGGCTCAAAGAGCCGATCCACCCATGATTCGTACAAGGTGTCCGAATATATGGTGGTCCCGCTTGATCAAGATAAAGCTAATAAGATCTACGACGATTTAGGGTTTTCACCGCATAATCGGATCATCCTACTCACGATTGGGCCTCGCGCTCGCGCACGGTGACCGTAAGCCGATCCTAGACAGGGCCTAAAAACCAACACGAGGTTGATCCTCGGAACATCCTTTCTAGGGCTAGCAAACGTCACCCTACACGCCGCTGGATCCTCCAACCCTTTGTAAGGCCTAACTATTGCGGATATTAAACTAATCCTTGATGAATCAAGGAGCAACCGTAACGGATCGAATCTACTAAACTAATGATCAAGCGGGTGCCGCCCCTACACCTAAGATAGGTGTAAGGGCGGCTAGATGTGCAAGGGTTGCACTAACGAAAGCATATGATACGAAGAACAATGCTAACCCTAACACATCTAAGATAACTACGTTGCTCGCCATCAAAAAGGCTTCAAAGACGAGCAACGCATGAACAACGTGATAGCTTGTGCTGCCTAGATCGCAAGATGCGATCTAGGCAGCATGGTGCTTACCGGAGAAACCCTCGAGACGAAGGAGTTGGCGATGCGCCGAGATTTGTTTGTGTTGAACGTTGGTTGTTGTTTATTCCATAAACCCTAGATACATATTTATAGTCCAAGGGACTTTCTAATGTGGGTGTGCACCTAACCGTGCACGGGTAAAACTCTAACTTCTAATCCAAGATACGTAATCTAATATGTTACGTATACAAGGGCAACTTAGCCCAAACTTTGCATGTAAGGCCGATTCATGTATTTCTTTCTATATATATTCTTCAAGTCCATCTTGATCGCGGCCCACCTCTCGACTCGGTCAAATTCTGGTGATAACACATGCTCCCCTGGTTTTGGAAATGACATTTCCAAAATCATTATGCTCTTCTTTCGTCGGGTCATGTCGTGGCAGAGCAGTAACCGCCGCAGAATCTTCCATCATTACGCCTCGCCTCCCGGGCTTCTCTCGTACGAATTGACAATTTCGGCATCACGTCCTCGAGAACCGTCATGGCATTAAATCTCCACTACACTCTCTTTATTTATCTCGTGCCAAACGGTTCACCACTCCATCCCCTTGCTCTGCTCTCGTTCACCAACACCAAAAACCCTCTTCCCCGCAGCCATGTCTTCCTCTTCCTCCTCCGCTTCGTGCCTCTCTCTCCAATCGTCGCCGAAGAACAAGGAAGAGGACGATCCCCGCTCCGGGGCGAACCCCATCTCCTCCGACAAGGAGAAGAAAGAAGGAGAAGCGGAGAGGACCAAGGCCTCCCTCCGCCGAGCTTCCGTCGAAGAAGCGCTCCCGCATGTGGGCGGACAGCGAGGACGACGATGACGACGAGGAAGGAGAAGATGAGGAGGAGGAAGATGATTCCTCCTCCTCCGCCGGGTATCCTCCAACGAAGCGCTTCCGCAGCTCGGGCGGATAGCGAGGATGATGATGATGACGAGGAGGAGGAGGAAGCTCCAGCCGACGGCCGGGGCAGCAGCCGGCGAGGAGCTTCTCGGGAGCAGCGCCGACGACATCGACGACGGCGATGATGAGGACAGCGACGACTAGTAGAGTAGGACTAGCAGTAGCAGTGCACTAGGCACCAGATCCCTCTTTTGAGAGCCATCGGCTCTTCTTGTAAAGCCGCTCCTTTGAATTAATGAGAATTGTTCTTTCAATTTCTCCTTCCATTAATCCAATTTCCATCCTTCCGCTTGCCACACCAAGACCGATAGCAACGAATCGGATTATTATTTTTTTCTTGACCGTGGTATTTTGCAGTCCCACAGCCGATGACTCGTTCATCGGCCAATTTGAGAAACCAGTCTCCTTCCTTTTCTTGCAAAGACCAAGACGGTCCAAACCTCGTACAAGACGACGGCTTTTCCTTCCCAGCCTCCTCCCCGAGAAGATCATGATGCAAAGGTCAGCCAATGCAACTCCAATCGGCTCTCAAAAATAGAGCACCTCCCAAGTTAGTGGCCCTCCGAGCCTTAGTCAAGGCGAGAAAGGTAGCGAAATAGCCAATCATGTCGCCATTGACCTCACGTCACAATGCAGAGCCAGCCGATTCCAACAAAATCGGCTCCCCAGAGCAGAGAACCTTCAGGGTGAGCTGCCCCCCGAGCTTCTTCAGTCTACTCCTTGCGCCTTGTTGATTAGATCGGCTCCTTTCCTTCGGTGGATCTGAGGCAACCCACCCTTGGCCTGATCTGCGCATCCACGCTGCTCTCGGCATTGTTCTTGAAGAGAGGATCCGAGCCATTGAACCATTGAACCACTCCATTGAGGAGTTCTCCCATCATAGCTCTCTCGTGGTCCACTTCCGCTCCATTGATCCTCTCGACAGCTTATACCTCTTGAGTCAATGGCCATGCATCGGCTTTTATATCCTTAAGTCGATGTCTGCTGCATCGGCTGTGCTCAAAAATTTTCGAATTTTTTGAATTTTTACGGCCGACTTATGCATCGGCCCCCATACTTCAATACCCATCACCAAAGGATGAGACACTTCTACTGCATATCCTCGTGTTTTATCCACCTGGGTGCCCCCCCGAGCCGATTCTGTCAAGAGAATTGATGGTATCGGCCTCGTTGGATTACATGTTGAACCCAGGCAGAATGGATGGTGAGGACAATTTTGGCCGATCACTGGAATCGGCCTCCACGTTGCTTGCTCAATGAAGGTTTTGTAACGTCCCTTCATAAATTTTTGGGGCCGATCACAAGGATCAGCCTCGCCACGTTTGCTCATTGACGTGCTCTTGCTACTCGTTCAGGCCGGTAGATAAAACCAGCCCAATCTCTCGACTTTATCATGTTGGTGCGCTTGCCGCCGTCCACCTTGAGTGCATCGTGTAATCGTGGAGCACTAAGCTTCGTCGGAAGAACGAGCACCATGCTTTGTGCCACCGATGTTTCATCATCGGCTTTCCTTTGCTTGGGGCGCCACTCCATTTTCCGTGGACGACCCTCTTCATCCAGGGTTCGCTGAACCTTCGCAGCCGCATCAGGCCTTGCCTTCCTCAATGTATGCAAGTATAACCTTTCGGCTTCCTCCAGGCCGCGCAATCGCCGAACCCTCGCGCTTCGGGAACGGCTGAGTCCATCGTGGCACCACCTTGGCCGGTGGTACCGTCTTCTTCTTCTCCCTCGTCTTCTCGAATCTTCGAGATCTTTCAACCGAGGGGACTCAGCCGCGTTTGCTTTGTGGCGGGAGAGGCCCTAGGCGCTTGAACACGGACACGTTGGCTGCCTCCTTCTTCTTCTCGGTTGCATTCTCGGGCAATTGCCGATTGTGGGCAACCGGCTCATTCCCGAATCCCAGCAAGTTGTCCGAAGAAGGGACAGCCCCAGGCCTATCCTCGTCGACTCGCTCCCCCAACTTTTCCTTGGCACGGCGCACGTGCTCCTCCTCATCACGATCATGCCGACGACGTCTCCCGTCGTCCCTAGCCGACGATCTTCTTCATCATCGTCGTTGTATCGCCGGCGTTGGTCATACCGACTCACATACTTGTTGAGGAGGTGATCGAGAGAGGTCGTTGATACCTTATGTTTTTCACCTCTCCCTCTCGTGACGTAGCGCTTGCCGTCTTGGCGGAGCCGATCGCGTGGAGCGGCTTCCTCTCGTATCTTTGCTATGAGAGCAGCTGCCCTCATCTCCGTCCTTACCGCAGTGGTGTCCAGGTCCTACCATGTTGATATTGCACGAGAAATCCGGCCGGCACCCTCCATGGTAAGTATACTCCACCATGTTTACGGCGGGAAGGGGTGTGTGTCGACCTTCATGGCGTATTGGTTGAAAATCAACCGTCCGTTTTCTATCGCCATTTGGATCTGCCGCCGCCACACCCTGCAGCCGTTGGTGGTGTGGGTGAACGTGTTATGCCACTTGCGCATGGCTTTCCGTTCAGCTCTTGCACCGTGGGGATCTTGTGGCCTTCGGGTACCTTTATATGCTTCTCCGTGAGTAAGAGATCAAAATCCGCTCCGCCTTGGTCACGTCGAAGTCGAACCCTTTTGGAGGGCCTTGTGGCTTCACCCATTTGCAGGTCACGGGGCCTCGTCGCTCGAGTCCATTCAGCCACCGCTACCTCTCGATCTCCCGCAGCACCTTCATCCTCGTCTCCGCCTCAACCAGGGTCACCGCACGCTTGAATTTGTCCCGGTAAACATCCGGGTGGCGCCGCTCATATGCCGATAGCCTCTCGCACCATGTGCGCCAATGAAGGGTAGTCTCGCTTGGGAGGCCACGTCCTTAATCGATGATGAGAGACCCACCACCGCCAACTCGATCGCTTCTTTTTCACTTACATGAGCCGAAAAGCATCGGTTCCTAATGGTCCTCGAAGCGCCGGACGTATTCTCGACACTCGTCTCCCCGCGCTCTCGTCGTACTTGTGCTAGATCGGCAATACCAACATCGAAGCCTCCGAGTGATACCGCTCATGGAACCGCTCTTCCAACCGCTTCCAAGTCCGGATGGAGTTCGGTGGCAGCGATGTGTACCACCCGAAAGCCGATCCCGTGAGGGACCGTGCGAAGAACCTCACACGCAACTCGTCTCGATGCCGAGATCGTGCCCAGCCTGTGCCAAATATCGGCTCACATGCTCGATGGAGCTGGAACCATCTCGATCCACTAAACTTTGTGAAGTCCGGGAGCCGATATTTGGGTGGTAGCGGGATCAGTTCGTAGTCGTTGGGGTACGGCTTGGTGTAGCCGAACGTCTTCCTTTTCGGCATCATGCCGAACTCGATCTTTCAGATTGCACAAATCTGATCCGCCGTGATGGCCGAAGGTGTCGAACCCCGAAGATTCGCCGGGGTGGCATACTTAACCAGCCATGCTTGCTTTTCCTGGTTCTAAGCCAACCGCAGGAGCTGGGCTCGGAGGTTTGTCGGAGTGGCGTACTTAGCTAGCCACGTTTGCTTCTCAGATCGGCTCCCGACGTCTCTCCCGCCGGCTCCGCAGGCCCCCGCTGTTGCAGCCCGGTTCGAGAGTGCCTGTGTGTTGCAGCTCGGTACGTATGCGCACGCGTATCCGTGCGGGATCTCCTTGGGTGCCTCGGTAGGAATTGGTAGTCACTAGGATCACCACCAATCTTGTAGACGACGTATGCCGATGAGTTCGGCAGTTCCGGTGCTGCCCATGCGAACGGCTGGGGCCGGAGTGGCATCTCTCCTTTGAAAGTCCCCGCAGCTGGTCCCGACGGAGAATACCGGTGGCTCATGATTTCCTCGGACCACGCGCAGAGCGACACGCTCCAAAGTGTTCACCAGGCTCTCGCAGTGGCGGTGCAGCCGAATGAGCCACCATGTAGTTGATTTCCCGCCGCAGCCGACCCGGTGCGTTCTTCTCGACGGGGCGGACAGTGTCCACTCCATCGAGTGCGCCTTCAGGTGTGAAACCCTTCCACCCGACGCCATGGGAGCGGGTTCGGTGGAAAGAGCCGATGAGTTCGGCTTCGAGGGTTGCCTTGATCTCGTCATGTTTCTTCTTGAGCTCATCAGCAGCATCCTCGTACTTGACCGGAGTGCCTTCCGCCATCTCGGATGTAGATGGCGATGTGGTGGATGTCGAAGGTTGTCCCACCGGGCGTGCCGAATGTGTTGACGTCGAAACCCCCCGGCGGGCAGAGACGGGCAACACAAGAGAGCCGGAACAACTAGGGCTGCGGCTGGCCCTGGGCCCCTCGCAGCGACGGCCCGCAAAGCCTCCCGGTCACACGTCCGATGCTATCGCAAGGGCGTGCCACCCGACCTATACCTGGTCAGAAGGTGTGGATGATGCCTCGCTTAGTTTCCTGCATGGCATACACGTAAACATTAAATACGAGCCTCGATCGGCTCTCAAGTTATCCCGTGAATCGGCTCAAAGAGCCGATCCACCCAT
>NC_061510.1:407025162-407063029 GCF_022539505.1 Lolium rigidum
GATGAAATAACATAAGTATTGTGTCCCAATATGAAATATATCAATGAATAACAGCAAATTATGATATAAAATAGTGATGCAAATTGGACGTATCATCAGACCAACATCTACACCTCTCCCAAGGCCACCAATTGCTCTGAGTTGTTCTGGACTAAGTATCAAGAGAAGACTTTTGATGATCTCTATGCAAATGCCACCTATAAAGTTGCTCCTATGCATCACATCAACTTTGCTCACATGGATAGACACGCCAACTACTTTCTTTGAAGCTCGAGATATTTGTGAGCAGTTTGGTCTTCTTCCTACGATGAAGTTTCAACATCCTTCATGTGTGGATGTGATTGGGCAATTCTTTGCCACAGTTTATGTTGACAATGATGATGCCAATACTATGACTTGGATGACAGAAGGTCGCATGTTGCATGGCACTTGGGACCAATTTGCAGCTTGTCTTGGTTATCCGGTGCTCTCTGGCAATGAAGATGGATATTTTAGAGCCCACAACACTCCCAAGCCCATTGAGAAGGCTCTCCTTGCTGATCTTTATCTTGAAGGAGAAGTGGTATATGGTTCTCAGAAATTCCTTCGTCCGGTGTATGACATCCTTCTCCGCATTTACCGAGAGGTCCTTAATCCCAAGGTTGGCTGCGTTGATCAGATCTATGGGTACCTTGGGAACTTATTATTTCTCTCTCACCAGCACCGTGACACTGGTATGCAGCTTGATGTGATGGACTTTCTGTGGAATGAGTTTTGGGCATGCATTATAGCTCGCAAGGCTCCTGTTTTTGCTCCCTACTTCATGTTCTTCATATGCTCTCGTTGGGACAATGCTGGATATGGCAAACTCTCTGATGAGGTTACTCTTCTACCTCACAAGGCCAAGGATCTCAAGGTCAATACTCATCCTAATCCTCCTCGTCTTCCCAATGATGAGAATTCTGCCCAAGAAGACTCTGATATGGAGTATGCTCCCCCTGCTGACAACGGTTGGGTTGCTCGTATAGAGGCCAAGTTGGCCAAGATGTTCTGTCTCAAGTCGACATCAACGGGCGTCGGTATCAAGCTCACAGGGAGCGGAAAATGGACAGGAGGAACACAAAGCTCATCATGCGCAAGTTGGATATTCCTGTTGAGAGTGGATCTGAGGAGGTCATCACTCCTGAAGAAGAATGGCTCTCTAAGCATGGCAATGTGACTGAATTTGAACAGCTTGGGCTTCCCGGTCCTTCTCGCCGTCGGCGCCCCACTAGTGATGATGTTGAGCCCGCCGAGTCTGATGATGATGAAGATACAGAGGAATCCTCCGAGGATGATTGAGTTTTCATGGGACGATGTAGCATCGCTTCTTTTCTCCTTTTTGGTGTCTTCATGCCAAAGGGGGAGAAGAAGGTCTAGTAGGACTTGCACGGGATTTGCTAGGGTTTGAGGGCACAAGCATTTGCTTTTTATCATTCCGTTAAAGCTTGTGTCCTCCGTTTACCGTCTATGTTTATGTTGAACCTTATCTTGTGTTTTATGTGTTCTATGTGTGGTGAGCAAGACCTTTTAGTGAGTGAACTATTGCTATGGTCTTCGGTATTCTATATGGTTGAGTGTATTGTCATGATGTGGTATGATCATCTTATCTCATGGTGTCTATGGATTTATCTACTTGAAATGATCATGGGACTCTTGTTCATAAAATTGAGACTATTGTCTTGTATTGTTGAGGATGTCAGTATGCAAGGGTATGATCTTAACATCTCAACTTTTATCTTTTTTTTCCTACATTATCTATCTTATACATATTATGAGCATTGTGCTTTCTACCTTGAAAGTTGGAGTTGCTCCATACCTAATGTGTGCATCAATATTCTTGCCTAAATTTCTCGCATGCACACATCTAGGGGGAGTTTCTCTCTTATGTCAAGCACAATGATATTCTTGCTCTATTCTTTGCAAAATCCCGGTATTGTCATCAAACACCAAAAAGGGGGAGATTGAAAGAACATTTCATGATCTCTAAGTTTTGTGTGTTTGATAACAACACCGGTGACAATTTAACCGTGTGCTAAGTGGTTTACAGTTATGGAAAAGATACCACGGAAAATCTCGACCCACTCAAAAAGGAAGAAAAGAAAAAAAAAGGAAGAAGCTGAAACCTGGCCACAGGCCGCGCTGCCGGCAACAACGGGCCGGCTACTGCCGGTGTGTACACCCCGGCACTGCCAGGCGTTTCGGCCCGGCACTGCCGGTCTGTCTGTTGACCTGCAGTTTCAGAAAAGTGGCCGGCACTGCCGGTGTCTCAAGGCCGGCACTGCCGGCGTTTCACCTCCAACGGGCAGAAAAGTGGGTGGGGTATAAATACCCCCCTTCACCTACCTTGGAAGCTTGCTCAAACCCTAAGATCTTCATCCTCCATTGTTGAGCCACCAAGAACACCAAAATAGCCAGATCTCCTCCCTCAACCACCCAAATCACTTGTGCTTTGGAGAATCGAAGGAGAAGACCCCGATCTACATCCTCACCGAAGCGTTTTTCATTTCCCCTCATATGCTTGAGGGCCCCCTTGCTAGTGTTCCTCTTTGGATCCCTAGTTGATTTGTGTTGATGTATTGTTGTTGATTGTTGTGTTGTAACAGATTTGGGAGCCTCCAATTCGGTTGTGGATGTGTGCCCCAAGAACCTTGTAAAGGCCCGGTTTCCGCCTCGAGGAAATCCCTTAGTGGAAGTGGGCTAGGCCTTTGTGGCGTTGCTCACCGGAGATCTGAGTGAAGCCTTCGTGGTTGTTGGTTTGGCTTTCGTAGCAACCACACTCCTCCAAACGTAGACGTACCTTCTTGCAAAGGAAGGGAACTACGGGAATCATCTCCGTGTCATCGCGTGCTCCACTCTCGGTTACCTCTATCCTATTCTATCTCTTATATTGCATAGCTATATCTTGCTTAGTTGCTTATCTTGTCATATAGGTAAATTCACTTAGTTGCATATCTAGAGAATTTACCTTCGTGTCAAGCCTAAATTGAAAAAGAACTAAAAATTGGTTAGCACCTATTCACCCCCCCCCTAGGTGCGGCATACGATCCTTTCAGCGGCCGCCTTGGTCCACACTATTTTCCTACGACGCGGCTTCCAAGGCGTGTACGTTGCTGGTGGCCTCCCGCCAGTGCATCAACTCGCGCCCTGCAGCTACGCCGGCCCCTCGGGCCGAAACATCGCCGCACGCTGTCTATTCCTCCGTCCTAGGCCACCCTCGCGCGGCCTCCCTAGGTGCGGGTCGACACCGTCCGCGCATGGTCCTCTTCACACTGTCGGGATCTTCCTCGCCTACTTCGAGTACCGCCGCCGCACAACCACAGGTAAATTGCATGGCCACTCCTGGTCGTCGTAGGTCTCGCCGACTACCTGTATGACAGTCTAGGCTTCCAGCATGGCCACTCCATGCCAACGTTGGTTTTCGTCCCCCTCTACGTCTCTGTCCACCACGACCTCGTCGCTAGCGTCATTGTCTCGTCCCCGACTACTTCGTCTACTCCGACAACCGCGGACTGCATCGGCACCTCTCCCTCTTCGGTGCTCTACGACTCGCCACCGTTCTGGAGGCCTCCTTTGCTGGTCCCCATGACACTGACACACAGTCCATGATGGTTCTTGCCCTCGAACGCCCGGTATTGGCAACACAGGTACGTGCCTTCGTCCCGAACGCGTCCCGGGGCCTAGCAAGCCTGGATTGACGCATCCTCCTCATTGGCTTCGACAACGTCTTCCTCGACATCGACTCTTCTGTGACTACCTCGACCGCGTCACCGACTTCGTCTTGCGTACTCGGTTCTGGCAAAACCAGAGTATGCATTCATCCCCGACGTGCACCTAGTTCTAGCAAAACTAGGGCAGCACCTCGTCTTCGACGGCTCTAACTGCATCGACCTCGGCATCGACACCCTCTTCGACGACTGCCTCGACGCGTCTCCGTCACTCTCCTCGCGCACTATGCGATTGCGGCTTCATGTGCGGCTACCTCGATACTGGTACTCACCTACGACATCGACCATGGCATCCCCTCGCGCGGCTACCTCGACAAAGGTTGCAACACCCATGCTCTCGGCTACCTCAACATCGGCACAAAGGGCTATCACCTCGCATGAGCACCTAGGCTTCCTCTATAGTCCAAGCATCCGGGACGCGACATCGTCCACGACGCTCCCGCTACGACTGCGGGGTGTGTCAGCCCGTTGGTTCCTACTTTCGGTTTCTCTCCATTCCGACCGTCCGTGACGCTACTATTATTCACGTCACTACCACTACGACTGCGGGGGAGTGTTAGAGATATATTTGGCATATGTATATTTGGTAGTCTAGAATTTGTAATCAACCTACCATATCTCTAGGAGAGCCTTCTTGGCCTCCAAATCTTGTACACTATATATACTCGCCCGAGAGGCTCAATACAACATCTATAATGTTTTGCTAATCTCTCTCTCTCTATCTTTCTACAGTTGGTTCTATTTAAATGGAGATGGAGTGGTTTTCTTCGACGAGTGCAAGAACATGATGAATGCACAGAAGATAACTTGATTTGAATGTGACACCGTTTGGTAGTTGATTATTTGGTAGAAAAAATGGGAGTTTGGTTGTGCAATCAGTGTGGTAGTCATTTTGCCTTTTGTCTTCAATTTTGTACAACTTGGTTTCATTATTTCTATCTAGAATTCAACTCAGTTTCATAGAAAACTCACTATCGTAGCATGCCCAGTTCAACAATTTGAAACCACATATCCCGTGGGGAGTGGATTGGTTTTGGGTTTCAAGATGGCTTGAAAATTCCAATTGAGTTTATCAACCACGATATTTCAATTGAGATGGAATATCGTGGTTGATTAACTCACACTACTTTGTGTCGTTGTGGATTTTGAGTTTGATGGAACATTAAGATGCAAAAGGTAGAGTTACAGATGACGATTTCTAATCACTTCCAATATAACTTCTAGTTTTATCAATGATATATAGTATTGGCCTGTTTTCCTAGTCTTTGCCCTGGTTTACTCATCACTTAATCAAAGTCGAATTGTTTACATACAAGAGGAAACCAGTTTATATAAAAAGTGAGAGCTCTTTTATGGTGATTGGCATGGAACTTTGGTTCCGTCTAATCGAATTTTGGTTCCGTCTAATCGAATTTTCCGTGACCGTTGATTATATCTGTGATAAATTTCTTGTAAGTTCTATAATACTATGACACCGTAAAAGAGCTCCGGAACGGACGTTTTAATCAATGTTCTAAAAAAGAAAATCAGAATCAGATCGGGATTGTGATACATCTCGATAGAGGATTGTGATACATCTCTCGATAGAAAACCACGAGCGCCCGTCGCCGCCACGCAGCCGCCGCCCCGCCGACGCCGCCGCCCCCAGCCGACGCCGCCGCCACGCAACCGCCGCCCCGCAGCCCCCGCCCCGCAGCCGACGCCCCGTCGACGCCGCCGCCCCGCAGCCGACGCCGCCGCCCCTCCCCCCGTCGCGAGTCGCCGCCCCGTCGGCCCATCGCGGGGACTCACGGCCCGACCTCTCCGTCGCTGCCGCGAGTCGCCGCCCGTCGGCCCGCCTGCCTTGAGGTATGAAGCACTAATAGATAAAAGATTCATCTTCTCATTTAACCTGCCAGCCTAATCCCAATGTCGCAGCAATCTTCTGATGTGCTTCCACTGAAACTCAGATGCTTCTTGTGTCGTTCATGCTATTGTAGGCAGTCCTAAAAAATAGAGAATGAAAATGTCGTTCATGCTATTTTAGTAACCGGATGTTGGTTTAGTGATTAATTGCTCTGTGGTAGGAAACAGAAAAGAATAATCGTTGTGCTGCTGTATAAAGTTATTTTGCACACCATGATGCGATCTGAATCATAGCCGTGTAGTACAAGCTGAGTTTGCGCCTTGATTAGCTGCTTAGAAGAGGATTCCCTTAGCTTTGCACATACCTGATGCTCTTGTTGCTGCTAGTAAATTTCAGTACTTTGACTCTCTTTTCATTCTTGGGTAGATCAATTGCACCGCTTGGTTACTCTTATCACACGTTTGTTGATTTCATTTTTCGTTTTCACCTCTGCGTTGGCCTTACTGAATAGTTTAGGAGCTAAACTTTCAGTCTTTCCGTTCAATTTTCACGAATGTAGCTCGTTTCAGCTGGGCAGAGCATATACGTGGGTAAACCAAGTGTGCTGGTTATCTTCGTGGTCAATTTGTGTGATCATCGTGATCATGGTTCTCTTACCGGCCTGAGAGGTTGTTGAGGTAGCTGTTTAACTTTATTCTTATGAAGAATTCTTCGATATACCGAAATCAGGCCAAGGGACATCGTACCTAACCCTGTAATACAATAGAGTTAACAGAAGAGGGCAGGTTTTGCATGCCACCGTTAATGATGCAACCGTTGTACCTTTTGTCAGCGGGCAAGTATGTTGTCTGCTTGCTTCTATTGCTTGGCTCGTGCATGTGTTGGATAATCCTTTTAAAATTCCAGGTGCCTTTCTTTTCATGGTGCATATGAAGCTCTCAATCAGCGTTTTATTGAGCTTTTGTTCACAATACCTAATAAACTCTTGTAGTTAATGAACTAGTGTATAGATCTCACAGTCTTCCCTGTGTTTCATGTTTGCTGTTGCAGAAGGGGTCTCCGAACTTACTGTTTTTTAAAAAAGAAGGGGTTTCAAGGAGCTTGAGTGGTTCACCGACATGGACCTGTTCCACCACGATCATTCGCTCGCCGCCAAGAGGGACAGAACCATGCAGAGGTCCCAAAGCTCTTCAGCTCGCCGCAGCCCGCGAGCAACGCAAACTTCTACAAGACAGTCGGTGTGCGCCAGAGCAAAAGGGCACGGGTGGAGCTGGCTAACGATGACGAGGACTACCTCATCGTCCCTGATCTTGGAGGAGATATCTGAATTAAACAGTTCTTAACTACAATATATATGTGTGACGATGTAGTAATATTCATGCATGTATGCAAAGTATATACTATCGTTTTGTTTAGTTGCCAATGCACATATGAAACTGTAATACAATTCGAGGAAATAATTCCAGAACGAAATGGGTTTCAGGCATGCGACGAGTTTGCCTGTTGCGTGTGTTCTGTTCATCGAGGCAGAACCTTAACAGTTATGTACCATCACCCGTGAGAGTTGGAAACATGTAACTATGAAGTTCAGTGTTCCAAGCTTTTACTGTGATTTTACAATCAACGTGTGAACAGTTTACATGTATGCCTACTCAGCTCATTGCTAAATTAGAGGCTCAGAATGAAAGATCACTGGTACAGGGCATGCTTGAACTAAGCCAGACGGTGTCACTGTAACCATGCACTTAAAACAGCCAAGGATTATGACACTTCTCCAGCAATGCTTCAATGGAAGAAAAAAAAAAATCAACATCCAAGATTCTAGTATTTGCCAGCCGGTGACCATCTAAGAAGACCAAGATCCAAGAGAGCGTGGAAGGGCCTCCTCTCATCACATGGCTCAACAGAAGTCTTCACCAATGGCCTGGACTCAGAAGCAGAATTACAAGAGTTCAGTAACAGCAGCATCAGCGAATATTAGTACATAATTAAAATTTTCTCGGAAAGAGGAAAGAACTGGAGGAGGTGGACAACCTTACAAGATTATCCTTCTCAAGTGCATTCAGACTCTTATTCAGATTATTGTCCATAAGCATATCCTTCTCAAATGAAAAACCAAGTTTGATCGCAGACACTGGCATCTCCACTCGGACTGGCCTCACTGCGGTGCCAGGAACGCCTGAAAGTCTCCTGAAACCCTGTTTGACCATCCATCATCTCCTGCCCAAAGCACCAGCATCTGGGGCGTGAAGATCACATTGAGCCCAGCCTCGCCGTTGGACCCAGGGTGCTGGTCTCCTGTTGCTTCAAGCACTCCCCTGAAGAAGCAAAAGCAGGGCACAATTATGAGGAGACTGCAAGATCGGTGGTTTGCAAGCGGGGGCAGCGAGCGGCGGCTGGGCCTTGGACCCTAGAATTGTCAACGAGATCGATCAGGAGCCTAACTATTCTAGCCTCGTCTTCCTCCCCCGCCGCGGATCCGCCGCTACTCCTCCCTTGCCTAGCGCCGGCGGCCGGGTCCGTACTACCATCCACACATCCACGCAGAGGATTGCCGGGGCAAAGTGATCACCGTCGTGATTTAGGGGACGAGTGGCGGCAGTGAGCGAGAACGAGATCGAGAGAGGAGGACGAGTGAGATCAGGACTGTGATTTTGTTCTACTAGTTTCTCCTACCCGATGACTATAAGATTCGTGCGACGACTTTAAGATTCATGCAGTTTAATCAGACGATTTGGCCGCTGAAAAGGACGCTCATTTTTATTACTTTTCGTAATATATATTAGAGGTTCTGGTCCTACAGATTTTGGTTCCGGACCCACACTTTTGGTTCCGTCAGTTTGGTTCCGTCAATTTACCGCCATCAGATCGAGGTCGATGGACGGTTATTAAAAATGCCAATCACTGTAAAACTTGTAAAAAAGTGAACAATAGAACAAAAATAGGCCACATTCAAAAATATTCTTGCATGGTACAAACAATGTGATATTATTTTTATCTTCTGACACAGACAAAGAACAGAGGATGCACGGTAACTACTAACCTGGCACTCGCTCTCAAGAATAAGATGAGCTAACTGAACCAAGGAATGACGATCGTTAATGAGGGAGTGTGTGAGCATAGACTAAAGCGCAAACTACTTTCTTACAGATGATACATTATTAGAATTCTACATTTATTTACTCTCGGACATAATGGTCTTATATTCTAGAAGTCTCTTTCAAAATAATTGTTAAATTCGTACAACTCCAAAACACTCTACCAATTTTGGAAGATATTTAGCCGTACTATATATGGACAAGAACTTGAATAAATGCAGTTTGATATGATAAGGGGCATACCTTTTATTTTGCAGTAAAGTGGTACTTTTGTGTTTCTCGTATTTAGAGTGAAATTTATTTTAAGAAAGGATATCCTTGAATATCCAAACCTATATTTTAAAAATAAGATTGTTCCGAAGGTAAGATAATGTAACTTTAGAATAAAAGAATTTACTTGTGATGATAATAGCAAAAAAATATGAAAATATATATCTTAATAAGCACAAACATGATAACGTTGTTAATTATGTTAGTTATCCTTCAAATATATATTTAAATATGTTGTACAACAACATACATTTAGTGACAAATCAATGAAACTAAGTAAAATTGTTTAGTATAACTCATAGAGAAGGTTCAGATTTAACTACTAGACATGAGCTCGACCCCTACATTATTTTTTCCCAATTAAATGAACCGTTGCACCATCAGCGCTATTGGCAAAAGCGAGACAGTCTTCAAGACATAAAAATTGTGTAGTTTGATTGACTTTAGAAAGAGTGAGTCATTAAGACGTTGATTATAAACATGGTGTTCTCCTAAGTTACCAACCCAGAGTTAATTCGCTATTGTGCTAGGAAACCTTGTCTATCTGAATCCCTTTAGTTTGTCCTGATACCGGAGCAGTAACATAAACCATTTTCTTAAGTGCATGTAATGTAAATGTAAGTATTCGTAACAAGCTTGAACGAAGTATTTGCCGATATAGCTTGATCGTTTGTAGAACACTATGATTTATATTTGTCAAAACAATGGTTGTGAAAGAGCATTTCGTCTCCTAAGTTGGTTTTGTGTGTTCGATAATAACACTTGTGTTTTTTTAGCCGTGTGCTAAGTTGTGTAGGGCTTACTAATTCAATAGCACAAGGCGGTTGACCCCTCAAAAAAGTGACAAGATGATTTTCATGAAGATGGCATTTCTGGAGTGGTGATAGCACTACCTGCTATGGGATCCCGTCCATCTAGAGGAGTTAACGCTGTAAAGGTAGAAGAATCACCAATGATTTATCCATTGATTGTTTGCGCGGTTGATATTTTCCATGCCAGATTATCCGCCCACGGACCCCCCTCCTCCCCCGCCGGATATTTGGAAAAATCCACCCCCTAGAAATCGGCTAATTGAGGACCCAGGGCTGGCCAATTCATGCGGCTTTTGTAGGGTTCCGTGGCAGAAAACAAAAAAAAAACTATGATAGAGTAACATAGTCAAGATCTATTCTATAAAGATGCAAAGTAACGGAGAAATTCGGTGTTCATACCCTTGAATATCGAAAAGTGTTACGTTCAAGAGGAATGTTGTCGATGAAGGTGTACGTTGACACCAACCACAAGGTCATGAAGAAGTCCAAGCGTTGAAGCACCACAAGTGTTGCGCCTCCGCAGTTCTACACACGTACTATGTAAAGATGTCTCCCGTGCTCCGGTCCAGTGAAGCAGCCGAAGAAGAAGATTTGGACCGGTGTTCCTGCAGCACGATGAAGCGCGTATGGTGGAGAAACCCCAACCCCTATGCACATTACAAACTGGAAACACAAGTGAGGGAGAGGGAGAGGGAGTCAGAACTCAATGGGATGAACGAGGAGGGGCTAGGGGCTCCTTATATAGGAGGGATGATAGGAGGGGGGCACCTTAGTCGCTGCCCCCACCCATGTGGTGCGCCGACCCCCTTCCCCTAGGGTTCGGCCAACCCCCTTATTGGGATGCCCAATGGTGGCCCAATTAGGGGTTTTCCCTTTTTATATTTTTAATATTTAATTCAATTAATTAAATAATAAAAGTATTATTAAGTCTCCAAACAATTCATTGACCCCGGAACTTATTCTGATACCTCTCTGGAACAATTCATGTATTCTCTCTTTATTCTCTAACAATACTGAATCTATCTCAAAGCGTGATATATACCCTTAAGTGTGCCACCCTACGGGTTCGGGAATGCGCAGACATGATCGAGACGACTTTCTGATAAATGACCATCAGGGTGTTCTGGAAAACCATAATGGTCCTACGCCTTCCATGAATTTATCTTTATCGATTGAACCTCGACGTTGAGTCCCAATCCCTTTGTTCAATGATAGTTTATCCGACATTTGATATTCGGTGTCAGGTATACCTAGTTCGATCTCGTTACCGACAAACATGTTCAACATGTTCGTGTGATATTGTTATATCCTCGTGACCTAGTCACATGCTTGCAAGCGTTGTTGATATAATATCACTGAGTGGTCCCATGGTATCTCTCCATCACGCTGATGTATAAATCCTGCTATTGACACGTACGCCTCAACCCATCCCATTGAAATACATGAGAAAAACCTTTATGACCACCCTGTTACGGAGCAGCGATTGATGATGTCTAAGCAGCCGCCGATGACAGTGATTAAATATGGTCACACGGTCTAAGGATCTGGTTACAATATTTCATCTTAGTATCGTAATGGTGAACTTTGTGGCTTGATCACATTACAAGACTGAAAGGACACGGATACGGCTTAGAGGGGGGCTGAATAGGCGGTTTAAAACTTTTATGAATGTGGATTAACAAATGCGGAATAAAACTAGCGTTTAATTTTTCAAGCATAAAACCTATATAACTAGGGTTCACCTATGTACACCAATAACTTATGCTAAGCAAGACAAGCAACTATGTGATAACAAGATATATAACTTCAAGCACGAAGGCTATCACAAAGTAAAGTGCATAAGTAAATAGCTCGGGTATAGGAATTACAGAGGTGACGCGGAGACGACGATGTATCCCGAAGTTCACACTCTTGAGAGTGCTACTCTTCGTTGGAGCGGTGTGGAGGACAAGTCACTCCAAACGACACGAACCCTTGCCACCAAAGGGGAAGACCTCGATCCACTATGTAACCTTAGGGTGGTCACTGAACCCGCACAAAGCTTGAGGCTATCTCCATAATTTAATTGGAGGCTCCCAATAAATCGCCACAAAGGCCTTGCCATTGAGGAATCTTCACAATTTAATTGGAGGCCCCAAGAACGTCACTAAGCCACAAAGCACAAAGCTTGAGGCAATCTCCACAACTTAATTGGAGGCCCCAAGAACACCACAAAAACCACTAAACCATCTAGGGTCCAAAGACCCAAGAAGAACAAGCTCCGGGAACAAGCTCCCGAAGAGTATATCTCACGAACTTTCACCTCCACGTATCACCGCGGAGAAGTCAAACCGATGCACCAAATTCAATGGAAAAAACACCACGAAGATGCTCAATCCATTCTCTCTCAATTTCCAGCAAAGCTACAAAAGGTATTAGGGGAATAAGAGAGGAAGAACAACTAGGAGGAGGAACACCAAATTTCTCCAAGATCTAGCTCTAGTGGATTCCCCTCACAAAGAGAGGAATTTGTTTGGTCAAGATGTAGATCTAGATCCCCTCTATATTTTCCTCAAATATGAGCAAGAATCATGGAGGGATTAGAGGAAGAGGAAGCTTCTCAAAGTCAACAACGGAGTAGAGAGAGAGTAGGAAAAGCAACCGCTCAATGGGGAAGAAAACCCCTTTTTTATATGGGAGGAAGAGCACTAACCGTTTGGAGAAAAGGGCTCCATTTTCGCACCCGGTCGGACCTTCCGGGCCTGGTCGGACCACTCTGGTCAGCCGGACCTGTCCGGTCGGCCCCAGACCCATTCCGGAGACTAACCTGAGAGCTGGGACCATTTCGCTGGACTGGGGCCGGAGTGGTCCGGCCCAGCCGGACCTTCTGGCCCATGGTTGGACCACTTCGGTTGGCAGCGCACCGCAAACCAAAAATGTCGCCATTTTCACATCAGGACTCCAAATTTAATGATCTTGGTCTCGTTGGAATCACAACGAAAAGATCTACAAGATCATTCAGGGAAACATCATAGTCCAACCACGGAGATAAGATAAAAAAGGGGAAAGTTTTAACCTATCTATAAGAGATAAACCCGTAACACGTCCAATAAGGAAATTGCAACAACTTGAGTTAGAAAACTCGGATTTAGGTGAAACCAATTTAGTTGGAAATAGGATGACAAGAGCTACCCCACAAAGAGTGAAAATAGAAATAATAAGTGGGGTAGATTTTTATATGCATTTAGAGGTGAAACCTCTCAAAATGAAGAATCGGGAAAAAACTCCAATATCGAAAACACAACAAGTATTTAATGTGAATTCTGTTTTCGATGAACTATAGATTTTCATGAGAATAAGCACAAACTCTAAAACACCAAATGGATAAGATCCAAATAACAACCAAAAAATATGATGCAAGGATTGAAAGGTTTGAACTCTCTCCGAACGATACAATCAAGTTACTCACTCGAGAGCCCCTTGAGAGTGCGGCAACTAACCTATAACCCAGTCTCCCAACTAAACCACGAGACCGGTAAGAAAGAAACCCTATAAAGATAAAATTTTAACCTTGCACATCCCACTTGAGCTCGGTGATGACGAAATTTGGCCTACATGTTACTAAATTTGGCAAAAGGTTGCATTGTAGACATTGATGCCAACTCAACAAATTTTGGCACCGATGCCATTGATGGTGACATGGCTAATTTGGCCACACCGTGGATGCTCTTATAGTTCGTCTTCTCCCAAGAATGTTTACGATGTGCAGTGGAGCAGATCGCGTGGTTAGTGGACGCTGGATGTGCCAACTTTGCCAAATTACATGCTAGTAGAAAAGCTTATGCAAACAAATCCCACACAAATCGACCAGAGCTCATGACAAGTTCCAATTCGTGCATAGCACAGCACAGCTAACTCCACGCTACACGATTAGAGAGATGAATGATGGAAGTGCAGAGTTCTCGCAACCCATCAATGTCGAATTACCACTACATGAACGAACGATAGCGAGCGAGGACCTGAGGTTCTGAGCTACGAGCTCAAGATCCCGATCTCTAGAGCTTGAGCGGCACGATCTTGACCTGGTCCAGCACGGGGCCGCAGAGCGAGACGCCGTCGGTGGCCTTGGTGTGGTAGAAGGAGCTGTAGAAGGTGACCCTGGTCCTGATCCCGGCGGCGACGAACCTGAGGCTGGTGGGCTTGAACCCGCCCTTGCCCGTGGACTCGAACGGCACCTTCTGCGTGACGTTCCCGGCGAAGGCCTGCACCAGCATGGAGCCGTGGCAGCCGTTCTTGGCGTCGCCGACGACGAATGAGAGGTTGTAGGCGCGGTTGGGGACGGTGCGGATCACCTGCGCGATGGCGCTCTCCCGCCCCGCCACCAGCTCCACCGCGTACTGCCCGGCGGGCACCGAGAAGTGGGCGGCGTCGATGTACCGCACCGCCTTGAGGGACTCGATGATCCAGCCCGGGAGCGGCGAGGTCGTGTCCTTCTGCTTCGGCGGCAGCAGTACGCCGACCGTGGAGTTCTTGAACACCTGCGGCCCGATCTCGAAGCCGTCGTTCTTGATCAGGTTGTCTGCAGCCAGGCATTACCAGTGTCAGGGATCATCTGCAAGGTGGAGCTAGAGCTAGAGCAGAGCATTTTCATGGATCTGTTCTGAGTTCTGACCTTTGGTGGGGTACGGCGTGGGGAGCTCCTTGATGGCGACAGCGTCGAGGAGCGGGCCGCACGCGGCGTCCTCCTGGAGGCCGGGGTTGCTGAAGGTGACCTGCGCGACGGGGGAGGAGGCGCGGAAGCCCCACGCCCAGGTGTCCGCCGTATCTGCGCTGTAGAGGGTGCGGACGGCGACGTCAGCAGGGGCCGAGAGCGAGGGGGACACGGCGATGCGGAGCGCCTCGTCCTGCGCGCAGGTGCGGGTGGCGGCGAAGGTGAGCGCGTAGAACGCGCCGGGGCGGACCGACACGTTCTGGGACGCCGACGCGTGGCTGCCGAGGCGGAGCGCGTGCACGCCGTGCGGCACGGCGAAGAACATGCCGCCGGGCTGCGGGCCGGCGGAGACGTACTCGACGTGGCCGACGAGCACCCACCCCGGCAGCGAGTGGCGGCCCACGATGAGGGTCTTGTTCACCTTCCTCGGCGCCGTCTCGAAGTTGCCGTTGATGAGCATACCTGGGACAACGCGCAAACATCAGAGATAAAAATAATCTTCCTTTCGCGGTGGTGTTCTTGCACTAGGGATGAACTGAAATGAAATGTCATCTAAGATTGCTGCTTGCTGCATTGTTTCTACTGCTCAAACTCTATAGATCAAACACATACAGCCAGCAGTTCGTCCTAAACTCGCTATTAAATCACAGGATATTTGCAACAATCCACAGAAGGAAAGTGCCAAATCTGAAATGTGAAACTGGATTATGCAACATTTTCCACGTCCTGAGGTGGCTTGCTACTGGTTGCAAGAATGCAGGTGCAGAAAAGGAACTCTAAAACAAAAATGGAGCTGCAAAACCAGGTCCCCGCTATCTTCTTTCTTCTTTAAGATTTAGCATCAAACTGGGAATCCTCCAAGAGTTACACCGCAGCCGCATTTGCATCGTTTGCAAGAAAGAAGAGCAGATCCAAAATAAACCAGGAAACCGAAGGTAACAACAGTGAGGCGAGATGCAAGGAGTGATATGATACCTTCACCGTCCGGAATCGGACGGGGCCGTGCAGGGGCCGGTGCAGTGGGCAGGGCAGGAGCATGGGCCGGGGCCGGAGTCGGGGCGGTGACGGCGAGCGTGGCGACGGCGGAGGAGGCGGATACGGAGAGCAGTGCCAGCAGCACGACACCCCATGGAAGCTCCATTGCTAGCTACGCAGGTTTGGGCTCTCTCTTTTGCTTTGGCTTTGGCTTGTTGCAGAGCTGCAGGGGAGGGTGCACTGGCTTTTGTGAGCGAGATAGTGGAAGAATTGCGCAGAGAACCAGCGTAGCGTCGATATTGCAAGTAGACCCCAGTGCTAAACCACGCCAAGGTTTAAGGAGTTCTCATTGTAGTCTTGTAGACTTTCCATGGAGAAGCAGGGAAAACAGGAGGAGTTTGTCGAAACCTTCAAAGGAAAGGTGAGGTTGAGAATATTAGAAAGTAGAACGGCCAGAACATAATAAACCACGACCTTAATTGACTACTCCGTTCAAGCGCAGGAATCAGAGGAATGAATGTTACTGGCCGGCACTAATGTCTCCCGCGCATTTTTTTACTAGAGTAGTTTCCCGCGCGTTGTTTGTTTCTGCCCTGTGTGTACTGTGCACACGACAGGTGCCCCCATCCTACTGCTCAACACCGTCCTTGGATTAAAATCTCCGGCGTAGTAAATGACTTAAACCCAAACGAGCCACCTGTAGAAGTAAACCACTCTACAGTCTAGAGCTACGATAAGCTGCTATTTAACAATGGAAGGTACACCCATTTGGTGTAAGTCTATAATACTACAGCAATATAAATCAGGTTTATTACGGAAATTCAATTCGGCTCCCGGGTGCGTATGCTCCCTCTACTAAAAAATTATATTTCGAAATGTCGAAAAATTTGGACAAAAAATTCTACATGTACATCTTCATAATATACGTGCGTTCGTCAAGTTTCACGAAAAACCAATATTTTGTGTGGTCTATATAAAAAAGAGAAAGTTTATCTTGTGAAAAGCATTATTTTTAGCACTGAATTTTGTCTTTTTTACACACGTCACATGATAAGTCGATTTTTTATGAAACGACTTTGTGAGCACGTAGCACGTGAAGATGTACGTGCGAACTTTTAGTTTCAATTTTTTTAAAATTTAAAATGTATGTAAGATGCATTTCGAAATATAGAGAGCATATGGACCCATGTTCCAAAACACCGCTCCCGTTTATTATTGTTTCAACAACACACAATTGAACAATATCTCAAACAATAGTTATTAAAAACAAATAGATAGATAAATAAATGGTCCTGGATGCGAAGAATAGTTCAAATCTCACATTACACATGCATAATGTGAAATGAGTAAAAAAGAAGACAAGCGGCTATAAATCAGCCACCGATGTGCAACAAGATCATGATGGAGCTGGATACTATGTGTGAAGAAATGCTCGGTGCGACCAGGGTTCTTGTTAGGTTTCTCACGGTTGCCCACATTGCCAAACTCGAAGGAAGGTGCACAACCCTCCAATTATCGATGATCGTATTGTGTAGAATCACACAAGCAGTCATGATAATAGGCGGATCCAGCCGTCCCTAAGCCCGGGCTCTCGCCTAACCTTCCGGCTGGCGGCGCAGCCTATTTTGATGAAAATTTGGCCGGGCTTACACTGCGACCTAGCTTACGAGACACCCAAAGCCTCTATGCCTTTTTGAGATGCTTCTTGATATTTTAGAAAGTTTTCTTGCATTTTGTTTGCTTGTAGGAGTGATGATGTTCTTCAAAAATGTTGACCATGGTGGATTAGTCATGGCCATTGACGGTGTCGTCGAGGATTATATCCCAAACTGAAGCATGCAAGGATGAGGAATTGATACGTCTCCGACGTATCGATAATTTCTTATGTTCCATGCTACATTATTGATGATATCTACATGTTTTATACACATTATATGTCGTATTTATGCATTTTCCGGCACTAACATATTAACAAGATGCCGAAGAGCCGTTCTGCTGTTTTCTCGTTGTTTTTGGTTTCGTAAATCCTAGTAACGAAATATTCTCGGAATTGGACGAAATCAACGCCCAGGGTCCTACTTTGCCACGAAGCTTTCAGAAGACCAAAGGAGAGTCGAAGTGGGGCCACGAGGTGGCCAGACACCAGGGCGGCGCGGCCCAGGCCCTGGCCGCGCCGGCCTGTGGTCTGGGCCCCTCGTGCCGCCTCTTTACCTGCCCTTCCGCCTACAAATAGCCTCCGTCGCGAAACCCCCGGCACCGAGAGCCACGATACGGAAAACCTCATCGAGGCGCCGCCGCCGCCAATCCCATCTCGGGGATTCGGAGATCGCCTCCGGCACCCTGCCGGAGAGGGGATTCATCTCCCGGGGACTCTTCACCGCCATGGTCGCCTCCGGAGTGATGAGTGAGTAGTTCACCCTCGGACTATGGGTCCATAGCGAGTAGCTAGATGGTTGTCTTCTCCTCATTGTGCTTCATTGTTGGATCTTGTGAGCTGCCTAACATGATCAAGATCATCTATCTATAATTCTATATGTTGTGTTTGTCGGGATCCGATGGATAGAGAATACTATGTTATGTTAATTATCTATCTATTACCTATGTGTTGTTTATGATCTTGCATGCTCTCCGTTATTAGTAGAGGCTCTGGTCAAGTTTTTACTCTTAACTCCAAGAGGGAGTATTTATGCTCGATAGTGGGTTCATGCCTCCATTAAATCTGGGACAAGTGACGTAAAGTTCTAAGGTTGTGGATGTGCTGTTGCCACTAGGGATAAAACATTGATGCTATGTCCGAGGATGTAGTTATTGATTACATTACGCACCATACTTAATGCAATTGTCTCGTTGTTTTGCAACTTAATACCGGAAGGGGTTCGGATGATAACCTCGAAGGTGGACTTTTTAGGCATAGATGCATGCTGGATAGCGGTCTATGTACTTTGTCGTAATGCCCAATTAAATCTCACTATATTTATCATATCATGTATGTGCATTGTTATGCCCTCTCTATTCGTCAATTGCCCGACTGTAATTTGTTCACCCAACATGCTTTTATCTTATGGGAGAGACACCTCTAGTGAACTGTGGACCCCGGTCCTATTCTTTACATCCGAAATACAATCTCATCGTAATACTTGTTCTTTATTGTTCTCTCGCAAACAATCATCTTCCACACAATACGGTTAATCCTTTGTTACAGACAAGCCGGTGAGATTGACAACCTCATCTGCTTCGTTGGGGCAAAGTACTTTGGTTGTGTTGTGCAGGTTCCACGTTGGCGCCGGAATCCCCGGTGTTGCGCCGCATTACATTCCGCCACCTTCAACCTTCAACGTGCTTCTTGGCTCCTCCTGGTTCGATAAACCTTGGTTTCTTTCTGAGGGAAAACTTACTGCTGTGCACATCACACCTTCCTCTTGGGGTTCCCAACGGACGTGTCATCTACGCGCATCGAGACTGTTTTCTGGCGCCGTTGCCGGGGAGATCAAGACACGCTGCAAGGGGAGCCTCCACTTCCCAATCTCTTTACTTTGTTTTTGTCTTGCTTTATTTTATTTACTACTTTGTTTGCTGCATTATATCAAAACACAAAAAAATTAGTTGCTAGCTTTACTTTATTTACTGTCTTGCATTCTATATCAAAAACATAAAAAAATTAGTTACTTATATTTGCTTTACTTATTTCAACATGTTTCCTTTTAATTTTACCGTAAAAGACATACCGGTAGGACGTGGGTCTATAGTTGGGAGAAATAATATAGAAGAATTTTTCAATCATGTTAGTACCGTTGAAGATTTTGAAGATAGACACTTGGTAGAACTTGCTCCTACTTATGAAATTGCTGCTGCTGCTTTAGTTCGCATGTTGGAAACTAAATTTGTTAATCTCAATCCTATAATCCAACACATGTTTCTTACACTCGGTGATATGGAAGAAGGGAAAAAAGAAAGATTTCGTTTTAGAAACCCTTCTTAGAGAATTTGGTAGTATAGCAAGAGAGGCTAGAAAGGTTTTTATTAAATATAAGATGCTTGGTTCTTATACCAATTTTGTTAGTATCCTTGAAAAGATGGACATGGAGAGAGTAAGGTACACTAATAATATTAATGATGGTGGGGAGATCAAAGCACCAATACCATGTAAGCTCCTAGTGATGAATGAAGCGTTAGAAAATAACTATGCTTGCCTTGTTCCTGAAAATTTATTTGATGAGAGTAGCAAGCCCAAGACTAATGAAAAGGGAGCCGCTGAAACTTATGTATCCAATATACTATGCATGGTTGAGAAAACTCCAAATCCCGCTGAAGAATCATCATCTCTTGCTAATACTTGATTCACACTTTCTGCGCCTAGCTGAAAGGCGTTAAAGAAAAGCGCTTATGGGAGACAACCCATTGTTTTTACTACAGTACTTTGTTTTATATTTGAGTCTTGGAAGTTGTTTACTACTGTAGCAACCTCTCCTTATCTTAGTTTTATGTTTTGTTGTGCCAAGTAAAGTCTTTGATAGTAAGGTTCATACTAGATTTGGATTACTGCGCAGAAACAGATTTCTTTGCTGTCACGAATCCGGGCCTAATTCTCTGTAGGTAACTCAGAAAATTATACCAATTTACGTGAGTGATCCTCAGATATGTACGCAACTTTCATTCAATTTGGGCATTTTCATTTGAGAAAGTCTGGTGCCTCAATAAAATCCATCTTTACGGACTGTTCTGTTTTGACAGATTCTGCCTTTTATTTCGCATTGCCTCTTTTGCTATGTTGGATGAATATCTTTGATTCATTAATGTCCAGTAGCTTTATGCAATGTCCAGAAGTGTTAAGAATGATTGTGTCACCTCTGAACATGTTAATTTTTATTGTCCACTAACCCTCTAATGAGTTGTTTCGAGTTTGGTGCGGAGGAAGTTTTCAAGGATCAAGAGAGGAGTATGATACAATATGATCAAGGAGAGTGAAAGCTCTAAGCTTGGGGATGCCCCGGTGGTTCACCCCTGTATATATTAAGAAGACTCAAGCGTCTAAGCTTGGGGATGCCCAAGGCATCCCCTTCTTCATCGACAACATTATCAGGTTCCTCCCCTGAAACTATATTTTTATTCAGTCACATCTTATGTACTTTGCTTGGAGCGTCTGTTTGTTTTTGTTTTTGTTTTTGTTCGAATAAAATGGATCCTAGCATTCATTGTGTGGGAGAGAGACACGCTCCGCAGTTGCATATGGACAAATATGTCCTTTGGCTTTACTCATAGTATTCATGGCGAAGGTTGAATCTTATTCGTTAAATTGTTATATTGTTGGAATTGGGAAATGCTACATGTAGTAATTCTAAAATGTCTTGAATAATTTGATACTTGGCAATTTTCGTGCTCATGTTTAAGCTCTTGCATCATATACTTTGCACCCATTAATGAAGAAACACATAGAGCTTGCTAATTTGGTTTGCATATTTGGTCTCTCTAAAGTCTAGATAATATCTAGTATTGAGTTTTGAACAACAAGGAAGACGGTGTAGAGTCTTATAATGTTTATAATATGTCTTTTATGTGAGTTTTGTTGCACCGTTCATCCTTGTGTTTGTTTCAAATAGCCTTGCTAGCCTAAACCTTGTATCGAGAGGGAATACTTCTCATGCATCCAAAATCCTTGAGCCAACCACTATGCCATTTGTGTCCACCATACCTACCTACTACATGGTATTTCTCCGCCATTCCAAAGTAAATTGCTTGAGTGCTACCTTTAACATTCCATCATTCGCCTTTACAATATATAGCTCATGGGACAAATAGCTTAAAAACTATTGTGGTATTGAATATGTACTTATGCACTTTATCTCTTATTAAGTTGCTTGTTGTGCGATAACCATGTTTCTGGGACGCCATCAACTATTCTTTGTTGAATATCATGTGAGTTGCTATGCATGTCCGTCTTGTCCGAAGTAAGAGAGATCTACCACCTTAATGGTTGGAGCATACATATTGTTAGAGAAGAACATTGGGCCGCTAACTAAAGCCATGAATCATGGTGGAAGTTTCAGTTTTGGACATATATCCTCAATCTCATATGAGAACATTAATTGTTGCCACATGCTTATGCATTAAAGAGGAGTCCATTATCTCGTTGTCCATGTTGTCCCGGTATGGATGTCTAAGTTGAGAATAATCAAAAGCGAGAAATCCAAAATGCGAGCTTTCTCCTTAGACCTTTGTACAGGTGGCATGGAGGTACACCATTGTGACACTTGGTTAAAACATGTGTATTGTGATGATCCGGTAGTCCAAGCTAATTAGGACAAGGTGCGGGCACTATTAGTATACTATGCATGAGGCTTTCAACTTGTAAGATATAATTTACATAACTCATATGCTTTATTACTACCGTTGACAAAATTGTTTCATGTTTTCAAAATAAAAGCTCTAGCACAAATATAGCAATCGATGCTTTCCTCTTTGAAGGACCATTCTTTTTACTTTTATGTTGAGTCAGTTCACCTATTTCTCTCCACCTCAAGAAGCAAACACTTGTGTGAACTGTGCATTGATTCCTACATACTTGCATATTGCACTTATTATATTACTCTATGTTGACAATTATCCATGAGATATACATGTTACAAGTTGAAAGCAACCGCTGAAACTTAATCTTCCTTTGTGCTGCTTCAATACCTTTACTTTGATTTATTGCTTTATGAGTTAATTCTTATGCAAGACTTATTGATGCTTGTCTTGAAGTACTATTCATGAAAAGTCTTTGCTTTATGATTCAGTTGTTTACTCATGTCATTACCATTGTTTTGATCGCTGCATTCATTACATATAATTACAATAGTATGATCAAGGTTATGATGGCATGTCACTTCAGAAATTATCTTTATTATCGTTTACCTGCTCGGGACGAGCAGAACTAAGCTTGGGGATGCTGATACGTCTCCGACGTATCGATAATTTCTTATGTTCCATGCTACATTATTGATGATATCTACATGTTTTATACACATTATATGTCGTATTTATGCATTTTCCAGCACTAACATATTAACAAGATGCCGAAGAGCCGCTGTCGTTTTCTCGCTGTTTTTGGTTTCAGTAAATCCTAGTAACGAAATATTCTCGAATTGGACGAAATCAACGCCCAGTGGTCCTATTTTGCCACGAAGCTTCCGGAAGACCGAAGGAGAGTCGAAGTGGGGCCACGAGGTGGCCAGACACCAGGGCGGCGCGGCCCTGGCCCTGGCCGCGCCGGCCTATCGTCTGGGCCCCTCGTGCCGCCTCTTTACCTGCCCTTCCGCCTACAAATAGCCTCCGTCGCGAAACCCCTGATGCGTGTAATTGACACGTTCGTTGGGAACCCCAAGAGGAAGGTGTGATGCGCACAGCGGCAAGTTTCCCTCAGTAAGAAACCAAGGTTTAATCGAACCAATAGGAGTCAAGAAGCACGTTGAAGGTTGATGGCGGCGGGATGTAGTGCGGCGCAACACCGGAGATTCGGCGCCAACGTGGACCTGCACAACACAACCAAAGTACTTTGCCCCAACGAAACGAGTGAGGTTGTCAATCTCACCGGCTTGCTGTAACAAAGGATTAACCGTATTGTGTGGAAGATGATTGTTTGCAAGAAAACAAGAAAAAACAAGTATTGCAACGAGATTTGTATTTCAAGATAAAAGAATGGACCGGGGTCCACAGCTCACTAGAGGTGTCTCTCCCATAAGATAAAAGCATGTTGGGTGAACAAATTACAGTCGGGCAATTGACAAATAGAGAGGGCATAACAATGCACATACATATCATGATAAGTATAGTGAGATTTAATTGGGCATTACGACAAAGTACATAGACCGCCATCCAACTGCATCTATGCCTAAAAAGTCCACCTTCGAAGTTATCATCCGAACCCCTTCCAGCATTAAGTTGCAAAGCAACAGACAATTGCATTAAGTATGGTGCGTAATGTAATCAACAACTACATCCTTAGACATAGCATCAATGTTTTATCCCTAGTGGCAACAAGCACAACACAACCTTAGAACTTTCTGTCACTGTCCCAGGTATCAATGGAGGCATGAACCCACTATCGAGCATAAATACTCCCGCTTGGAGTTAAGAGCAAAAACTTGGCCAGAGCCTCTACTAATAACGGAGAGCATGCAAGATCATAAACAACACATAGGTAATAACTTGATAATTAACATAACATGGTATTCTCTATCCATCGGATCCCGACAAACACAACATATAGTATTACAGATAGATGATCTTGATCATGTTAGGCAGCTCACAAGATCCAACAATGAAGCACAATGAGGAGAAGACAACCATCTAGCTACTGCTATGGACCCATAGTGCAGGGGTGAACTACTCACTCATCACTCCGGAGGCGACCATGGCGGTGAAGAGTCCTCCGGGAGATGAATCCCCTCTCCGGCAGGGTGCCGGAGGAGATCTCCAGAATCCCCCGAGATGGGATTGGCGGCGGCGGCGTCTCTGGAAGGTTTTCCGTATCGTGGCTCTCGGTACTGGGGGTTTCGCGACGGAGGCTTTAAGTAAACAACGCATAATGTGAAATGAGTAAAAACAACGCATAATGTGAAATGAGTAAAAAAGAAGACAAGCGGCCATAAATCAGCCACCGATGTGCAACAAGATCATGATGGAGCTGGATACTATGTGTGAAGAAATGCTCGGTGCGACCAGGGTTCTTGTTAGGTTTCTCACGGTTGCCCACATTGCCAAACTCGAAGGAAGGTGCACAACCCTCCAATTATCGATGATCGTATTGTGTAGAATCACACAAGCAGTCATGATAATAGGCGGATCCAGCCGTCCCTAAGCCCGGGCTCTCGCCTAACCTTCCGGCTGGCGGCGCAGCCTATTTTGATGAAAATTTGGCCGGGCTTACACTGCGACCTAGCTTACGAGACACCCAAAGCTCTCTATGCCTTTTTGAGATGCTTCTTGATATTTTAGAAAGTTTTCTTGCATTTTGTTTGCTTGTAGGAGTGATGATGTTCTTCAAAAATGTTGACCATGGTGGATTAGTCATGGCCATTGACGGTGTCGTCGAGGATTATATCCCAAACTGAAGCATGCAAGGATGAGGAATTGATACGTCTCCGACGTATCGATAATTTCTTATGTTTCATGCTACATTATTGATGATATCTACATGTTTTATACACATTATATGTCGTATTTATGCATTTTCCGGCACTAACATATTAACAAGATGCCGAAGAGCCAGTTGCTGTTTTCTGTTGTTTTTGGTTTCAGAAATCCTAGTAACGAAATATTCTCGGAATTGGACGAAATCAACGCCCAGGGTCCTACTTTGCCACGAAGCTTTCAGAAGACCAAAGGAGAGTCGAAGTGGGGCCACGAGGTGGCCAGACACCAGGGCGGCGCGGCCCAGGCCCTGGCCGCGCCGGCCCGTGGTCCGGGCCCCTCGTGCCGCCTCTTTACCTCGCCCTTCCGCCTACAAATAGCCTCCGTCGCGAAACCCCCGCACCGAGAGCCACGATACGGTAAACCTCACCGAGGCGCCGCCGCCGCCAATCCCATCTCGGGGGATTCGGGAGATCGCCTCCGGCACCCTCGCCGGAGAGGGGATTCATCTCCCGGGGGACTCTTCACCGCCATGGTCGCCTCCGGAGTGATGAGTGAGTAGTTCACCCCCGGACTATGGGTCCATAGCAGTAGCTAGATGGTTGTCTTCTCCTCATTGTGCTTCATTGTTGGATCTTGTGAGCTGCCTAACATGATCAAGATCATCTATCTGTAATTCTATATGTTGTGTTTGTCGGGATCCGATGGATAGAGAATACTATGTTATGTTAATTATCTATCTATTACCTATGTGTTGTTTATGATCTTGCATGCTCTCCGTTATTAGTAGAGGCTCTGGTCAAGTTTTTACTCTTAACTCCAAGAGGGAGTATTTATGCTCGATAGTGGGTTCATGCCTCCATTAAATCTGGGACAGTGACAGAAAGTTCTAAGGTTGTGGATGTGCTGTTGCCACTAGGGATAAAACATTGATGCTATGTCTGAGGATGTAGTTATTGATTACATTACGCACCATACTTAATGCAATTGTCTGTTGTTTTGCAACTTAATACTGGAAGGGGTTCGGATGATAACCTGAAGGTGGACTTTTTAGGCATAGATGCATGCTGGATAGCGGTCTATGTACTTTGTCGTAATGCCCAATTAAATCTCACTATATTTATCATATCATGTATGTGCATTGTTATGCCCTCTCTATTTGTCAATTGCCCGACTGTAATTTGTTCACCCAACATGCTTTTATCTTATGGGAGAGACACCTCTAGTGAACTGTGGACCCCGGTCCTATTCTTTACATCTGAAATACAATCTACTGCAATACTTGTTCTTTACTGTTCTCTGCAAACAATCATCTTCCACACAATACGGTTAATCCTTTGTTACAGCAAGCCGGTGAGATTGACAACCTCACTGTTTCGTTGGGGCAAAGTACTTTGGTTGTGTTGTGCAGGTTCCACGTTGGCGCCGGAATCCCTGGTGTTGCGCCGCATTACATTCCGCCACCTTCAACCTTCAACGTGCTTCTTGGCTCCTCCTGGTTCGATAAACCTTGGTTTCTTTCTGAGGGAAAACTTACTGCTGTGCGCATCACACCTTCCTCTTGGGGTTCCCAACGGACGTATCATCTACGCGCATCAGGAATCGTTGTAGAAAACTCCACGAACGCACTTCGTGTTGAAGTCCATGTATCGCTCCATGAAGAACTCGTCTAAATTTATGTGAAATTCGTGATTAATTTACTCTATTTGATATATATTCTAACCTCGGAAGGGGAAAGAGAAGGAAAAAAACAAACCTAGGAGCTCCAAATCGAGCGGAGACTAAGCAGAAATGTTGTTGACCGGCCTGAAATCGTGCGTGGACGTGGCGGTGGATGCGCAGGTTCGGGGAGGCGTCCTGTTAAACGCATAGTTGTTAGTATCCTACCTGTGTATATGAGGTTAGGTAGATAAGCTAAGGTTGTTAGCATCCGTAGCACATATGTAACAACCTGTATCTTTATCTCTGTACTTCTTGTACCGTACGACAAGTCATGGCACTGCCTATATAAGGAGATGATCGGTGAACCTGTTATTCACCGCAGCCTAAACCAATCTCTTCTATATTAGAGTTCTCACATGGTATCAGAGCGTACTTGACATATGTCGCTCGTTCCCTTCTCTTCCTCCTCTTCCGCTTCCGCTCCGATGGCAATCACCTCCGCTGTCACCGTCCGTCTCGGGCACGGGAACTTCATGCTCTGGAGGGCGCAGATGTACACCCATCTTCGCAGCCACTCCCTTCTCGGCTACATCGACGGCTCGCTGGTCGTCCCCGCCGAGACCATCTCCAACACCACCGGCGACGGCGAGGCGCGCCGAACGGAGGAGATCGTCAACCCGGACTACGCCACCTGGTACGTTCGGGACCAGACCGTCCTCAGCGGGATACTTGCCACGGTCACCGAGGACGTCCTCGCCCACATCATGAACGCGCAGACGTCGCGCCAGGCATGGACGATCCTGGAGAGGATGTTTGCCTCCAGGACACGCGCCCGTGCTATTCAGACGCGTGCGCAGCTTGCCGTCGCCAAGAAGAAAGGTATGTCGGCTGCTGACTATTTCCGCCAGATGAAGACATTGGCGGACACGCTCGCCGCCATCGGCCAGCCCCTGAGCGAGGACGACATCATCGCCTACATCCTCGCGGGACTCGGCCCGGACTACGACAGCCTCGTCACCACGCTCACCGTCCGCAGCGACAACCTCACCTTGGATGAGGTGTACGCTCACCTCCTCGCCTACGAGCATCGCAACGACCTCCACGAGTCCGAGTACGGGCTTGGTGCCTCCGCCAACTTCACTCGCCGTGGCGGCGGCCACTCCTCTGGTGGTGGCCAGGGAAGCCATGGCAACGGCAACCCATCTGGTGGCTACTCATCTGGTGGTGGCGGACGCGGCAATGGTGGCAACCGCGGTCGTGGGCGCAATGGTGGCGGCGGTGGCGGTCGCGGCCAAGGACGTGGCAACGGTGGAGGCACAAGCAGCAACAACTCTGGGGACGACTCACGTCCCATCTGCCAGATATGCGGCAAAGTGGGCCATGCTGCACTCCGCTGTCGTCGCCGCTTCGACCATGCCTTCACGGGTGAGGAGCACTCCGTGAACACTGCCTCGACCTCCTACAACGCCGACCCTGCTTGGTACATGGATACCGGGGCGACCGATCACATCACCAACGACCTCGATCGCCTCCAGATCCGCGAGCGCTACAACGGCCATGAACAAGTGCACGTCGGCAATGGCGCAGGTTTGCATATCTCCCATGTTGGTTCTAGTTCTATTAATACAAATGCCAATCCTCTCCAGTTACGCAATGTTCTGCATGTCCCACGTATCACTAAGAACTTGCTTTCCGCCCACAAACTTGCCTTAGACAATGAAGTGTTTATTGAAATTCATCCCTATCATTTTATTGTCAAGGATCAGCTGTCGAGGGAAAGGCTCCTGCAAGGGAGGTGTGAAGGTGGTCTCTACCCCATCCAGTCGTCATCAATAAACGTCGCTAAGTGTGCCATGCTCTCTGCCCGGGCTAGCAAGGAGCAATGGCATCGACGCCTAGGTCATCCATCTTCTCAAGTGGTTAATTCGATCTTGAGTTTGAATAAACTTCCTTTTTGTAATTCTGAGCATGCACATGTGTGCAATGCGTGTCGTCAAGCAAAGAGCCATCAGCTCCCATTTCCTTTATCAAGACATGTTTCCACATCCCCTCTTGAACTCATCTATACTGATGTTTGGGGTCCTGCCACTATTTCTGTTGGTGGTTTTAAGTATTATGTGAGCTTTGTTGATGATTTTAGCAAATTCACGTGGATTTATTTCCTCCATGCAAAATCCGAGGTTGAATCTGTCTTTTATAAATTCCAAAAACGCGTTGAACTACTTCTTGATAAGAAAATCAAATGCGTACAGTCTGATTGGGGAGGCGAGTATCGTCGCCTCCACAAATACTTTAACAACACCGGTATTGCTCACCAAGTGTCCTGCCCACATACTCATCAACAAAACGGCTCCATTGAGCGAAAACATCGACACATCGTCGAAACCGGCCTCTCTCTTCTAGCTCAAGCGGCTATGCCTGTTACCTTTTGGGACGAGGCCTTCTCCACAGCCACATTCTTAATCAATCGTCTTCCAACTAGGGTCATAGACAATGCCACCCCTCTTGAGCGTCTTCTTGGCACTAAGGCAAAACCGAACTATGACATGCTAAAAGCTTTCGGCTGTGCCTGTTTTCCTCACCTCCGTCCCTATAATGCTAAAAAGCTCACCTTTCGCTCTAAAGAATGTGTTTTCATAGGCTATAGTGAGCACCACAAGGGATATAAGTGCCTTGATAGATCGACCGGCCGGGTATACATCTCTCGGGATGTAGTATTCGATGAAACATCGTTTCCCTTTGCCAAACAGTTTGAAGTCACCCTACACCCTCCCAACTATGATGAGCTCCGTGTCTCTCCAGGATCTGGCATCTGTATTAATGGCACTAATGACCCTCAGGGTCCTATGCATTCCCGTTTTGCTGTTTTGCCTGCAGGTTTACCTGGACGTGCTCCTGATGATCACGTCGATCGCGCGGACACTGGTGGTCTTGGCCATGCACCGGGTCATGCCAGCTCCGGCTCGCTGTCGTTGCCTCCGTCTGGCGACTCGCCCGTGTCCTCCTCGTCAGCAACAGCGGACGCCTCCTCGGCCCAGGCTAGCCCTGGTTCGCCGTCGTCGCCTTCGTCTGGCGACTCGCCCGCGTCCTCCTCGTCAGCAACGGCGAACGCCTCCTCGTCAGCTCCATCCACCAGCTCTTCGCCTGCGGCTCCGTCCCCTCTCGCGACCTCCGGACACCCGATGGTCACACGTCCGCGTGACCGGACGTGGAAGCCGCCGAAACGTACGGACGGCACGGTCACGTACTCGGCGATACGTGGTGCCGATGCCGATGGACATGCTGAACCAGCTTCAACCGCAGCGGCTCCTGCGGCATCCTCGCCGGAAAGAAGCAATGGATACTGAGTTCTCTGCTCTCCAGAGGAACAGTACATGGCGCCTTGTTCCACCTCGCCGCGGCCTCAACATCATCGACAGCCGCTGGGTGTTCAAGGTCAAGCGGCGACCTGATGGCACTGTAGATCGTTACAAAGCGCGTCTCGTCGCCAAAGGCTTCAAGCAAAGGCACGGCATCGACTACGATGATACCTATAGCCCTGTCGTCAAGGCCACCACTATACGTGTTATCCTCTCCCTCGCCGTGACACGGGGATGGCACATGCGGCAGCTGGACATCGACAATGCCTTCCTCCATGGATTCCTTGAAGAGGACGTGTATATGGTGCAACCACCTGGATATGTTGATTCTCGTCATCCACACCATGTCTGCAAATTGGAGAAATCCCTGTATGGACTTAAACAAGCGCCGAGAGCCTGGTTTGCCCGTCTCAGCAGTAAGCTACACACCCTTGGTTTTGTGGCCTCCAAAGCAGATGTTTCCCTCTTCATTTTCAAGGACAAGGCTGTCATCATCTACATGCTCGTGTACGTCGACGATATTATCGTTGTCAGCTCTCATGCACATGTTGCTGACCGTTTGCTTGCTCAGTTACGGTGTGACTTCCCTGTGAAAGACCTTGGCCAGCTAGGCTACTTTCTGGGCATTGAGGTTCAGCCCGTCAAGGATGGACTGCTTCTCTTTCAGCAGAAATATATTCAGGATTTGTTGAAGCGCACCAATATGCATCAGGCTAAGGCTGTTTGTACTCCCATGGCTGCCACTGAAAAGCTGTCTCGGCATGAGGGTGACCCTTTGCAAGCTGCGGATATTACAAATTATCGTAGTGTTGTTGGTGCACTACAGTACCTCACCCTTACCAGACCTGACATTGCATTCGAGTGTTAACAAAGTATGTCGGTTCCTACAAGCACCGACAGATATTCACTGGACAGCCGTCAAACGGATTCTGCGCTACCTGAAGCATACATCAACTCTTGGATTACTTGTTCAGAAGTCTCCGTCCCTTTTTCTCAGTGGTTTTGCTGATGCCGATTGGGCTGGATGCCCCGATGATCGGCGCTCGACAGGTGGACATGCGGTGTTCTTGGGTGGCAATCTTGTCGCGTGGAACTCCAGGAAGCAACCCACCGTTTCGCGCTCCAGTACGGAAGCCGAGTACAAATCAGTCGCTAATGCCACCTGCAGAGGTCATATGGATCCAAGGTCTACTTCAAGAATTAGGCGTCTTCCTCAGCCCGAGCGCCGACTCTATGGTGCGACAACTTGGGTGCGACGTACCTGTCCATCAACCCAGTTTTCCACGCTCGCACAAAGCATATTGAGGTCGATTACCACTTTGTTCGCGAGCGCGTCGCCCAGAAGGCTCTCAACATTCGATTCATCTCCACACATGATCAACTTGCTGATATTCTTACCAAGCCTCTCTCCACGCAGTCGTTTGTCAGATTTAGACACAACCTGAACATGGCATTGCCCTGTGCAGATTGAGGGGGGCTGTTAAACGCATAGTTGTTAGTATCCTACCTGTGTATATGAGGTTAGGTAGATAAGCTAAGGTTGTTAGCATCCGTAGCACATATGTAACAACCTGTATCCTAAACCAATCTCTTCTATATTAGAGTTCTCACACGTCCGAGGTTGGCTGCTCGGCCTAGAAACGGCCGGCCACGATATTTTTGAGCCCGTCGCAGCCTCCTAGTGAGCTCGATATTGAATCCATGGCGAGCGGCCTAGAGCAGTCGTGGTAGAAAGGGAAAAAGCGTCGTGACCTCCACCAGAGGGGGGGGGGGGGTGGCGCGGCATGGCTGGAGCGGCTCACATATAGCCCAGGAGAGGGAAGCACCGGCACGAGGGTCAAATTAAAATTTCAGGCGAGCGTATTTTTCCTATCGATGCGGGAAGCGGTAAATATGGCTGCGACACCTAGGTATATGGCGTTCGCGGGGCTAGATATGCGGGGAACTGCAAAACCTTTTTTTTAGCTCAGCCAGTTTTGCAGCATCTGAACGGGGCCATTGTTTTCGTGCGAAATGGAAATCTGGTGGTTATTATGCTGGTTTTGCTGATTAGCAATATATATTAGTTGATGAGAGGGTGTTTTTTTTCCTGTAGGAGGCTCGCAAAAATTCGTTTGACACACAATGCAGTTCAGCGTTACTACATGCAACGAGTATACCGTGATGATCACGTGATGGCTGGGAGCGTACACTCACAACGGACGTGACGCACCGTCAAACGAATCAAGCAACAAACGTGACGCGCCGCGGTGGTACGAGTACTCGAGCGGCACCACCTATGTAGTACGTCCACGCGCGCGCGTGGTACGGTGTCACGCGGCGCATTGGATGCTCTGCTGCTGCTGCTGCTGCGCGCGTCCGGGTCTCGAGGACAGATGCGGCATGCAGTGGAGGCATGGGGAAAAGACGGAAAGGAGCCCATCTCTCTCATCCATCATTTCGGGCTCTCTGCACGCACTGCATGCGGCTGCCGCGGCACGCGAGGCCGTCATGGCGCCCTGCTCCACTCATGTGCCGCTGCCGACCCATTGGCCATTGATGCCACCCGTTTTTACTCATCGCCGCCTCGCCGGTGGCCATTCAACACGGTAGCCTCCAATACTTTGGACGCCGCCTACGGTGCGGGCGTGGTGTCTGGAGTGCACCGCACACACTCGCGACCTTGGACTGCAAACATGCTACTCTCTCCGATTCTTTTTTAATTGACTCAGATTTAATACAACTTTATACTAAATTTGAGTCAATTAAAAAGGAACGGAGAGTACTGAAAACGCAACTGAAAACGCCAAGTTCAGTGCACCGAAAACGCGAGTTCTGACGAAATTCGCAGTGGCGCAGAATAGAAATCGTAAAATGGAACTGAAAATAGGAATTCGAATTGGCACGGGTAAATTGCGATGATCATAGTTCTAGATGACATAGAGGCTCCGATTGAGCATCGATACTTACATAGTTCTTGCAATTGAAAACGTAAATACTGGTACACCGGCAAGCACAACCTAGCTAAGCAAAATGCCGCCTATATGACCTATGGTGCGTGGCGGTGCCGGTGCTGGCGGAGATGGTCGGCGGTGTGGAAGATCTTCACGCGTCGTCCTTGTCAAGCTCGACTATTTCGAGCTTGACCTGGCGGACGCGGGCCTCCCGGTGGGCCGCCTCGTACTCCCTGACCTGGCGGACAACGTCGGCCTCCTCCCGGCAGAAGCGCGCCCTCGCCTCCACCTTGCGGATCGCGCAAGTCTGCGCCATGACTGCCTCCTCCTCGTCGCTATCGTGGACGTAGTCCCCGGCGGAGAAGGTAGGTGACCGCGCGGGGACGAGGTCGTCCTCCTCGCTGCTCGCCGCCACTGTTATCACCAGAATTTGACCGAGTCAGAGGCGGGCCGCGATCAAGATGGGTTTGAAGAATATACATGAAAGAAGTACATGAATCGGCCTTTTATACTAAGTTGGGCTAAGTTGCCCGTGTATCTGTATTATATTAGATCGTATCTTGAATTAGAAGTTAGAGTTTTACCCGTGCACGGTTAGGTGCACGCCCACATTAGAAAGTCCCCTGGACTATAAATATGTATCTAGGGTTTATGGAATAAACAACAACCAACGTTCAACACAAACAAATCTCGGCGCATCGCCAACTCCTTCGTCTCGAGGGTTTCTCCGAGTAAGCACCATGCTGCCTAGATCGCATCTTGCGATCTAGGCAGCAGAAGCCTATCACGTTGTTCATGCGTTGCTCGTACTGAAGCCTTTTTGATGGCGAGCAACGTAGTTATCTTAGATATGTTAGGGTTAGCATTGTTCTTCGTATCATATGCTATCGTAGTGCGACCCTTGCATGTCTAGCCGCCCTTACACCTATCTTAGGTGTAGGGGCGGCACCCCGCTTGATCATTGTTTAGTAGATTCGATCCGTTACGGTTGCTCCTTGATTCTTCAAGGATTAGTTTAATATCCGCAATAGCTAGGCCTTACAAAGGGTTGGAGGATCCAGCGGCGTGTAGGGTGTAGTTTGCTAGCCCTAGACGAGGATGTTCCGAGGATCAACCTCGTGTTGGTTTTTAGGCCCCGTCTAGGATCGGCTTACGATCACCGTACGCGAGCGCGAGGCCCAATCGTGAGTAGGATGATCCGATTATGCGGTGAAAACCCTAAATCGTCGTAGATCATATTAGCTTTATCTTGATCAAGCAGGACCACCATATATTCGGACACCTTGTACGAATCATGGGTGGATCGGCTCTTTGAGCCGATTCACAGGATAACCTCGAGAGCCGATCGAGGCTCGTATTTAATGTTTACGTGTGTGCCCTCGCAGGAAACTAAGCGAGGCATCATCCAACACCTTCCTGACCAGGTATAGGTCAGGTGGCACGCCCTTGCGACAGCATCGGGCGTGTGACCAGAAGGCTTTGCGGGCCGTCGCTCAGAGGGACTGGGGCCCGCCGCAGCCCTAGTTGTTCCCGGCTCTACGGTGTTGCCGGCCGTTGCTCGACGGTGGGTTTCTCGACCGCAACACATTCTGGCACGCCCGGTGGGACGCTCTTCGACATCCACCACATCGCCATCTACATCCGAGATGGCGGAGAGCACTCCGGTCAAGTATGAGGACCCGATCGACGAGCTCAAGAAGAAGCATGACGAGATCAAGGCAGTCCTCGAAGCCGAACTCATCGGCTCTTTCCACGAACCCGCTCCCATGGCGTCAGGTGGAAGGGGTTCTCACCTGAAGGCGCACTCGATGGAGTAGACCTATCCGCTCCGTCAGAAGAACGCACCAGGTCGCTGCGTCAGGAGATCAACTACATGGTGGCTCATTCGCTGCACCGCCACTCTGAGAGCCTGGTGAACACTTTAGAGCGTGTCGCTCTGCGCGTGATCCAGGAAATCATGAGCCATCGGTATTCTCCGTCGGGACCAGCTCTGGGGACTTACAAGGGAGAGATGCCACTCCAGTCCCATCCACCGCCGCCGTTCGCATGGGCAGCACCAGAAGTGCCGAACTCATCGGCATACGTCGTCTACAAAATTGGTGGTGATCCTAGTGACTACCAATTCCTACCCGAGGCGCCCAAGGAGATCCCGCACGGATACGCGTGCGCATACATACCAGACGGCAGCACCTGGGCACTCTCGAACCAGGCTGCGACGGCAGGGGTCTCTGGAACAGCAGGAGGAACGTCGGGGACAGATCTTGAGAAGCAAACGTGGCTAGCTAAGTACGCCACCCCGACGAACCTCCGCAGCCCAGCTCCTGCAGCTTGGCTCGGAATCGGAAAAGCAAGCATGGCTGGCCAAGTATGCCACCCCGGCGAATCTTCGGGGTCCATCGCCTTCGGCCATCACCGCGGATGAGATTTGTACGATCCTAAAAGACCGCGTTCGGCATGATGCCGAAAAGGAGGACAATCGGCTATACCAAGCCGTACCCCAACGAGTACGAATTGATTCCGCTACCTCCCAAGTATCGGCTCCCTGACTTTACAAAGTTTAGTGGATCGGATGGTTCCAGCTCCATCGAGCATGTGAGCCGATATTTGGCACGACTGGGCACTATCTCAGCATCGGACGAGCTGCGTGTGAGGTTCTTCGCACGGTCCCTCACGAGATCGGCTTTCGGGTGGTACACGTCGCCGCCACCGAACTCGGTCCGGACTTGGAAGCAGTTGGAAGAGCAGTTCCACCTACAGTATCACTCAGAAGCTTCCGAGGCTGGTATTGCCGATCTTGCGCAAGTACGACAGAAACGCGGGGAAATAGTGGCAGAGTACATCCAGCGCTTCAGGACCATTAGGAACCGATGCTATTCGGTTCACGTAAGTGAAAAAGAAGCAGTCGAGTTGGCGGTGGTGGGTCTCTCATCATCTATCAAGGACGTGGCCTCCCAAGCAGATTACCCTTCATTGGCGCACATGGTGCAGAAGTTGTCAGCATATGAACAGCGCCACCCAGATGTTTACCAGGATAAATTCAAGCGTGCGGTGGTCCTGGTTGAGGCAGACGAGGATGAAGGTGCTATGGGAGATCAGGAGGTAGCAATGGCTGAATGGACTCGGACGACAAGCCCCGTGTCCTGTAAGTGGGTAAAGCCACAAGTTCCTCCAAAAGGGTTCGACTTCGACGTGACCAAAGCTGAGCAGATTTTCGACCTCTTACTCGCGGAGAAGCGACTCGAAGGTACCCGAAGGCCACAAGATCCCCACGGTGCAGGAGCTGAACGGAAAGCCATACCGCAAATGGCATAACACGTTCTCCCACACCACCAACGACCGCAGGGTGTGGCGTCGGCAGATCCAAATGGCGATAGAAAAGGACGGCTAATTTTTAACCAGCACGCCATGAAGGTCGACACACACCCTTTCCCCGCCGTTAACATGGTGGAGTATGCTTACCATGGAGGGTGCCGACCAGATTTCTCGTGCAATATCAACATGGTGGGACCCGGGCACCACTCGGTAAGGACGGAGATGAGGGCAGCTGCTCTCATAGCAAAGACACAGAGGAAGCCGCTCCACGCGATCGGCTCCGCCACGACGGCAAGCGCTACGTCACGAGAGGGAGAAGTGAAGAACATAAGATATCGGCGACCCCTCTCTGATCACCTCCTCAACAAGTATGTGAGTCAGTATGACCAACGCCGACGGTCCAGCGACGATGATGACAAAGATCGGCTGGCTAGAGACGACAGGAGACGTCATCGGCATGATCACGACGAGGAGCGATATGAGCGCCACGCCAAGGAGAAGCCGAGGGAGCAAGATGACGTGGATAGGCACTGGGACTGCCCCTTCTTCAGACACTGCTGGGATTCAGGAATGAGCCGATTGCCTACAATCGGCAATTGCCCAGAATGCAAACAAAGGAAGAGGGATGCAGGTAACGTGTCCGTGTTCGAACGTCTAGGGCCTCTCCCACCTCGGAACAGATAGGTTGAGCCTGCTCGGGTGGAAGATCTCGAGGAACTTGAGGACGATGATGAAGAAGAAGACAGGTATCATCGGCCAAGGTGGTGCCCTGATGGGCTCAGCCGTTCCCAGAAGCGAAGGGTTCAGCGACTACGTGGATTAGAGGAAGCTGAAAGGTTATACCTCCACACGTTGAGGAAGGCGCGGCCTGACTTGGCCGCTAAAATTCAGCGAACCCTGGACAAAGAAGGTCGGCCACAAAGAAAAGAGTGGCGCCCCAAGCAAAGGAAAGCCGATGATGAAACATCGGCTGGCACAAACATGGTGCTCGTCCTTCCGATGGAGCTTAGTGCTCCACGGTTACACGATGCACTCAAGGTGGGCGGCAGAAAGCGCATCAACGCGATGAAGTCAGAGGTTGGGCTGGCCTTATCCACCGGCCTGACCGAGTAGCGAGAACAGCCCAATGAGCAAGTATGGCGATGCCGATCCAGGAGATCGGCCCCAAAGATTTCTGAAGGAAGCAAAACCCTTCATCGAGCGAGCAAAGTGGAGGCCGATTCCAGCAATCGGCCAAAATTATCCTCACCATCCGTCCTCGCCTTGGTTCAAAGCCAATCTAATAGGCGATGGATTTACGTCGGGCGATGAGGCTGGAGGAAGGCCACACTGGTCCTAGCAGAGCCGACGTTCACATTGAGTGCCTTGGCTAATCATAGAGCCGATTTCAGCAGTTACCTGGCAGAATCGGCTCGGGGGGCACCCAGGTGGACAAAACACGAGGATATGAAGGGAAAGTGTCTTCCCAATGCCCAGCAGCTCAAGATATCCTTCGATGATGGACAAAACACGAGGATATTGAAGCATGGGGGCCGATACATAAATCGGCCGTAAAAATTCAGAAAATTTTTAAGCACAGCCGATGCGCAGACATCGACTTTAGAACTGAGGGACAAAGCCAACGCGCAGCCGTTGACTCTGGCTACATGCTCAGATTTTCGCCAAGACGGTTTTCAGTTCAGCTTCAGGAGCTTCTGTGTCCTTGAAGGGAATGGACCATGAGAGCAGCTTCGGCTGCGATGAGCTATGCATCCTCGCTGATGTCCTCGCCTTGATTAAGGCTCGGGGGGCAGCTAATTGGGTGAATGCTCTATTTTTCGGGAGCCGATTGGAGTTCCATCGGCTGACCCTGTATCGCGGCCTTCTCCAAAAACGCTGAGCTGCTTGCAGAGGAAGACTGCTAAGGCTACGGAGGAGTGAAATTGAACTAATTGAAAGACAAATCGGGAGAACAATTTTCATTAGTTCAAAGCACTACAAGAAAAGTTCTGATAGACAACGTCTCAAAATCGTCCGCTAAGGGGTATTTTTCGTCGCCTATGGGCCTAACCGACGA
>NC_061510.1:407063129-407075344 GCF_022539505.1 Lolium rigidum
ATCATTTGGGGTCAGGTGGCTACAAGAGTGCCATTCCGAAGTGGACAGCGTTTGAAAATAAACCGATGAATGCAGGAATCACTCCACGGACATGGGACCGGCCCGAACGGTCCAAGTTCTGGTTGTTCGCTCATGGGGCAGGGTTGGACCCAAAGACAGGGCTGATCGTTGCGAAGGGAAAATGGAAGGAAAAAATTGAGGCAATCGTACCGAAGCTTGTAGATGCAATTGAAAAGGTCAGAAAGGGAGAGTACATTCCCGATAGAGAGAATGACGAGCTAACACTCGCTCTGGGGAACCCTGAACACGTTGGACGGGTACGAGCTCGCCTAGGTCTCACCATGAAGGAAGCGTGGCCGGGCAGCGCTGACACTTATAGAAGCCGTTCGCGAAAGAAGAAGAAGGATGCCGACACGTTAGAGGAATTGTTAAATAGGGTGGAGGCGCTTGAGAAAAATCAGAAGGCACCTGATCAGCCGCTGTTTCTACAGGATCCACAAGCCGATGCTGCCCCATCTCAGCGAAGAAGCAGTGTCGGTTCCTCGCATCTTGACGGATGTGGAGGAAGAGTCGATAAATAAAATACGGACAAGAAGCATCATATTCATTCACACAAGACATTATAGTAAACAACTTCCTCATATAACTCAACTTGAAACAAGTATAAGGTAATCACAAATAAAGGTGCATAAGAAATCATAATTGGTGATGGCAAACTTTGTTCTTGGTCAGAGAACATTTAACAGATTATACTTATCTATTGAGCAGCATTCTCATAATAAAACTTATGGTAAACTTGCATACTCAATCATATTAATCATTGATGACTTTCAAAGCTATATTCATTCAGGTAAAACTTGTACTAAACAAGAAAGAGTAAAGACATGATGAAGCAAATCACAATGTAATAGTTTGATCACAACAACTCAAATGCTTGCTTGAGATGGAGGGAAATAGGTTTACTGACTCAACATAAAGTAAAAGACAGGCCCTTCGCAGAGGGAAGCAGGGATTAAATCATGTGCTAGAGCTTTTTCAGTTTTGAAATCATATAAAGAGAATAAAAGTAAAGTTTTGAGAGGTGTTTGTCGTTGTCAACAACTGGTAGCGGGTACTCTAACCCCCTTGCCAAACAGACCTCCAAAGAGCGGCTCCCATGAAGGACGTTATCTCTACCAAAGCAAGGTAGATCATCCCTCTTCTCTTTTGTTTACACATGTACTTTAGTTTATTTAAGGATGACACTCCCCCAACCTTTGCTTACACGAGCCATGGCTAACCGAATCCTCGGGTGCCTTCCAACAATCTCATACCATGGAGGAGTGTCTATTGCAAAATTAAGTTGCTTACTGATGAATCAGGGCAAAACATGTGAAGAGAATTATTAATGAAAGTTGATTAATTGGGGCTGGGAACCCCGTTGCCGGCTCTTGTTGCAAAATTATAGGATAAGTGGATGAAGCCACTAGTCCATTAGTGGAGGCTGCCTAACAAGACTCGAAAGATAAAACACCACATACTTCCTCATGAGCTATAAAACATTGACACAAATAAGAAGTAATAAGTTTTGAATTGTTTAAAGGTAGCACATGAAGTATTTACTTGGAATGGCAGAAAATATCATGCAGTAGGTAGATATGGTGGACACAATTGGCATAGGTTTGGGTTCAGGTTGGGATGCACGAGAAGTATTCCCTCTCAGTACAGGTCTTTGGCTAGCAAGGTTAAATAGCAAGCATAGGAGTTGAGGGAAACAAACAAATATACATGTGATAGAAACAATCATGCATCTTACTTGTAAGCACAAACAGTTTTAACTTTAGAATACTAAGCTAAGAACTGATAAGAAAGATAATAATATCATCTACATGTATTTCCTCTATTCTTCTTAAACTCAAAGTGTTGTTGCTATTGACCATTGCTAAGTTTGCCAAAACCAAATAGATTTACTCAATGCTCCCAAAGTGGTGCCAATACTAAAATCAAGATCAATCATATAGTAGAAATTGCAAACTAAAATAAGGTGTGCAATATGTAAATGATAAGACTTCTCATTAATATTCCATAACGATAACTCACACCAAGGGATACATAGACAAACTAAAGGAGAGATACTTCCATACTTCAACCCATCTCATACGATAACTTCCCTACTCATGATATGACACTACTTGATAGTAAAAAGTAAAAGGTAGTGATAATGTGATACCGCGGCACTCCCCCAAGCTTGGAACAAACCAAGGGGATGCCAATACCGATGATGGATTACTCCTTTGGTGATGGTGGTGATGAATTCCTCACAAGCTTCTCCACAAGCTCCTGAAGCTCGTCAATCTTGTACATAAGGTTGCGGATCATCTCCAAATTGTGCTCGACGCGATTAAGAAGTATGTCCGACGGAGAGTCCCAATTCTTGGAGTTATTTCCCCAACCTTCAGCTTCAGGCTTCGTCCTTCCTGCAGTGTTAGAACGATCTATATCCCAATTGCTAGGCAATGCTGCCTTGGGGGTCCTTTCAATTTGATTATTGTAGATTAGATTGCGGAAGGGATGGTGAATGCCTGAAGAAGATGTCCTTGGAGCTAGGTAATGACGGGGAAGTCCTCCTCCGGTCCTAATCCGTGCACTCTTCTTGGCGTTGAACGAGTCTGACACCACTCCGATGCTTGCAATGGTGGTGCGCGGGCGCTCTTGCGGAACTTCTTCGACTTCCTCTTCATCTTCCTTTACTTCTTCCTTGACGTTGTTGTCCTCTTCTTTCCACTCACGATCTTGATTACCTTCATCCGGAAGCTCCTTGCCCTTGTTCTTGGAGACCATGGTGCTTCTAAACTGAAAACAGATCCTGGCAGAAATAGCTCGAAACAAAACACGTCGAGAAAACGATATACGGACCTCCAGGGGTCCGGGGGATTATATAATAAAAAATTTCAGAACAAACGGAAAGTACCAGGTCGAACTAGAGTCGGAAAGGGGCGACGAGGCGGTGCCACCATAGGTCGGCGCGGCCAGGCTGGGGCCCGCGCCGGCCTGTTGTGGCACGCCTGATACGTCTCCGACGTATCGATAATTTCTTATGTTCTATGCCATATTATAGATGATACCTACATGTTTTATGCACACTTTATGTCATATTCGTGCATTTTCTGGAACTAACCTATTAACAAGATGCCGAAGTGCCGCTTCCGTTTTCTCGCTGTTTTTGGTTTCGAAATCCTAGTAACAAAATATTCTCGGAATTGGACGAAACGAAGACCCAGGGGCCTATTTTTCCACGGAGCTTCCAGAAGACCGAAGAACATACGAAGTGGGGCCACGAGGTGGCCAAACCATAGGGCGGTGCGGCCCAGGTCTTGGCCGCGCCGACCTGTGGTGTGGGCCCCTCGTTAGCCCCCCGACTCTGCCCTTCCGCCTACTTAAAGCCTCCGTCGCGAAACCCCTGAGGCGAAAAACCACGATACGGAAAACCTTACCGAGACGCCGCCGCCGCCGATCCCATCTCGGGGGATTCTGGAGATCTCCTCCGGCACCCTGCCGGAGAGGGGATTCATCTCCCGGAGGACTCTACACCGCCATGGTCGCCTCCGGAGTGATGAGTGAGTAGTTCACCCCTGGACTATGGGTCCATAGCAGTAGCTAGATGGTTGTCTTCTCCTCATTGTGCTTCATTGTTGGATCTTGTGAGCTGCCTAACATGATCAAGATCATCTATCTGTAATACTCTATGTTGTGTTTGTCGGGATCCGATGGATAGAAAATACCATGTTATGTTAATTATCAAGTTATTACATATGTGTTGTTTATGATCTTGCATGCTCTCCATTACTAGTAGAGGCTCTGGCCAAGTTTTTGCTTTTAACTCCAAGAGGGAGTATTTATGCTCGATAGTGGGTTCATGCCTGCATTGACACCTGGGACAGATGATGGAAAGTTCTAAGGTTGTGTTGTGATGTTGCCACTAGGGATAAAACATTGGCGCTATGTCCGAGGATGTAGTTGTTGATTATATTACGCACCATACTTAATGCAATTGTCCTGTTGCTTTGCAACTTAATACTCGGAGGGGTTCGGATGATAACCCTGAAGGTGGACTTTTAGGCATAGATGCAGTTGGATGGCGGTCTATGTACTTTGTCGTAATGCCCAATTAAATCTCACTATACTTATCATGTCATGTATGTGCATTGTTATGCCCTCTCTATTTGTCAATTGCCCGATCGTAATTTGTTCACCCAACATGCTTTTATCTTATGGGAGAGACACCTCTAGTGAACTGTGGACCCCGGTCCATTCTTTTAATACTCGAAATACAAATCTGCTGCAATACTTGTTCTTACTGTTTTCTTGCAAACAATCATCTTCCACACAATACGGTTAATCCTTTGTTACAGCAAGCCGGTGAGATTGACAACCTCATTGTTTCGTTGGGGCAAAGTACTTTGGTTGTGTTGTGCAGGTTCCACGTTGGCGCCGGAATCTCTGGTGTTGCGCCGCACTACATCCCGCCGCCATCAACCTTCAACGTGCTTCTTGGCTCCTCCTGGTTCGATAAACCTTGGTTTCTTTCCGAGGGAAAACTTGCTGCTGTGCGCATCATACCTTCCTCTTGGGGTTGCCCAACGAACGTGTGAAATACACGCCATCAAGCATATTTTCCGGCGCCGTTGCCGGGGAGATCAAGACACGCTGCAAGGGGAGTCTCCACTTCTCAATCTCTTTACTTTGTTTTTGTCTTGCTTTATTTTATTTACTACTTTGTTTGCTACATTATATCAAAACACAAAAAATTTAGTTGCTAGCTTTACTTTATTTACTGTCTTGCACTCTATATCAAAAACACAAAAAAATTAGTTTACTTGCATTTACTTTATCTAGTTTGTTTTATTTACTACTGCTAAAATGGCCAACCCTGAAAATACTAAGTTGTGTGACTTCACTAGCACAAATAACAATGATTTCTTATGCACACCTATTGCTCCACCTGCTACTACAGCAGAATTCTTTGAAATTAAACCTGCATTACTTAATCTTGTCATGAGAGAGCAATTTTCTGGTGTTAGTTCTGATGATGCTGCTGCCCATCTCAATAATTTTGTTGAACTATGTGAAATGCAAAAATATAAAGATGTAGATGGTGAAATTATAAAATTAAAATTGTTCCCTTTCTCATTAAGAGGAAGAGCTAAAGATTGGTTGCTATCTCTGCCTAAGAATAGTATTGATTCATGGACTAAATGCAAGGATGCTTTTATTGGTAGATATTATCCCCCTGCTAAAATTATATCTTTGAGGAGTAGCATAATGAATTTTAAACAATTGGATAATGAACATGTTGCTCAAGCTTGGGAAAGAATGAAATCTCTGGTTAAAAACTGCCCAACCCATGGACTGACTACTTGGATGATCATCCAAACCTTCTATGCAGGACTAAATTTTTCTTCGTGGAATTTATTGGATTCAGCTGCTGGAGGTACCTTTATGTCCATCACTCTTGGTGAAGCAACAAAGCTTCTTGATAATATGATGGTTAATTACTCTGAATGGCACACGGAAAGAGCTCCACAAGGTAAGAAGGTAAATTCTGTTGAAGAATCCTCTTCCTTGAGTGATAAGATTGATGCTATTATGTCTATGCTTGTTAATGATAGGACTAATGTTGATCCTAATAATGTTCCATTAGCTTCATTGGTTGCCCAAGAAGAACATGTTGATGTAAACTTCATTAAAAATAATAATTTCAACAACAATGCTTATCGGAACAATTCTAGTAATAACTATAGGCCATATCCTTATAATAATGGTAACGGTTATGCTAATTCTTATGGTAATTCTTACAAAAATAATAGGAATACACCCCCTGGACTTGAAGCCATGCTTAAAGAATTTATTAGTACACAAACTGCCTTTAACAAATCTGTTGAGGAAAAGCTTAATAAAATTGATATTCTTGTTTCTAGAGTTGATAGTATTGCCTCTGATGTTGATCTTTTGAAATCGAAAGTTATGCCTAATAGGGATATTGAAAATAAAATTGTTACTACAGCAAATGCCATCCAAGTTAGAATTAATGAGAATATAAGATTAATGGCTGAACTGCGTGCTAGGTGGGATAGAGAAGAAAATGAAAAACTAGCTAAAAAGGAAAATGTAGCTAAAGTTTGGACTATTACCACCACTAGCAATGCTAAAGATTCATATGTTGCTGCACCTCCTACTATCAATGGTAAAATAATTGGTGTTGGTGATGTTTCTACTCCTAGTGCAAAGCGCGCAAAATTACCTGAAACTGCTAAAACTGCTGAAACTGCTTGTGATAAAACCGCTGAAATTTTTTCCAACCTTGGGGATGATAATCCCATTGCTTTAGATTGTAATGATTTAGATTTTGATGATTGCCACATCTCTGAAGTTATAAAGTTCTTGCAAAAACTTGCTAAGAGTCCCAATGCTAGCTGCTGTAAACTTGGCTTTCACAAAACATATTACAAATGCTCTCATAAAAGCTAGAGAAGAGAAACTAAAACTTGAAACTTCTATTCCTAGAAAGCTAGAGGATGGTTGGGAGCCCATCATTAAAATGAGAGTCAAAGATTTTGATTGTAATGTTTTATGTGATCTTGGTGCAAGTATTTCGTTATGCCTAAAAAAGTCTATGATATGCTTGACTTGCCACCATTGAAGAATTGTTATTTGGATGTTAACCTCGCCGATAATGCTAAAAAGAAACCTTTGGGGAGAGTTGATAATGTTCATATTATGGTTAACAATAACCTTGTCCCCGTTGATTTTGTTGTCTTGGATATTGAATGCAATGCATCTTGCCCCATTATATTGGGAAGACCTTTTCTTCGAACCGTTGGTGCCACTATTGATATGAAGGAAGGTAATATTAAATATCAATTTCCTCTCAAGAAAGGTATGGAACACTTCCCTAGAAAGAGAATGAAGTTACCTTATGGTTCTATTATTAGAACAAATTATGATGTTGATGCTTCATCTCTTGATAATACTTGAGTTACACTTTCTACGCCTAGCTGAAAGGCGTTAAAGAAAAGCGCTTATGGGAGACAACCCATGTTTTTACTACAGTACTTTATTTTATATTTGTGTCTTGGAAGTTGTTTACTACTGTAGCAACCTCTCCTTATCTTAGTTTTATGTTTTGTTGTGCCAAGTAAAGTCTTTGATAGAAAAGTAAGTACTAGATTTGGATTATCTGCGCAGTTCCAGATTTCTTTGCTCGTCACGAATCTGGGTCTATCTCCCCGTAGGTAGCTCAGAAAATTAAGCCAATTTACGAGCATGATCCTCAGATATGTACGCAACTTTCATTCAATTTGAGCATTTTCGTTTGAGCAAGTATGGTGGCCTAATAAAATCCATCTTTACGGACTGTTCTGTTTTGACAGATTCTGCCTTTTATTTTGCATTGCCTCTTTTGCTATGTTGGATGAATTTCTTTGATCCATTAATGTCCAGTAGCTTTATGCAATGTACAGAAGTGTTAAGAATGATTGTGTCACCTCTGAACATGTGAATTTTTATTATGCACTAACCCTCTAATGAGTTGTTTCGAGTTTGGTGTGGAGGAAGTTTTCAAGGATCAAGAGAGGAGTATGATGCAATATGATCAAGGAGAGTGAAAGCTCTAAGCTTGGGGATGCCCCGGTGGTTCACCCCTGCATATTATAAGAAGACTCAAGCGTCTAAGCTTGGGGATGCCCAAGGCATCCCCTTCTTCATCGACAACATTATCGGGTTCCTCCCCGAAACTATATTTTTATTCCGTCACATCTTATGTACTTTGCTTGGAGCGTCGGTTTGTTTTTGTTTTTTGTTTTGTTTGAATAAAATGGATCCTAGCATTCACTTTATGGGAGAGAGACACGCTCCGCTGTAGCATATGGACAAATATGTCCTTAGGCTCTACTCATAGTATTCATGGCGAAGTTTCTTCTTCGTTAAATTGTTATATGGTTGGAATTGGAAAATGATACATGTAGTAACTCTAAAATGTCTTGGATAATTTGATACTTGGAAATTGTTGTGCTCATGTTTAAGCTCTTGCATCATATACTTTGCACCCATTAATGAAGAAATACTTAGAGCTTGCTAATTTGGTTTGCATATTTGGTTTCTCTAGAGTCTAGATAACATCTAGTATTGAGTTTTGAACAACAAGGAAGACGGTATGGAGTCTTATAATGTTTACCATATGTCTTTTATGTGAGTTTTGCTGTACCGTTCATCCTTGTGTTTGTTTCAAATAACCTTGCTAGCCTAAACCTTGTATCGAGAGGGAATACTTCTCATGCATCCAAAATCCTTGAGCCAACCACTATGCCATTTGTGTCCACCATACCTACCTACTACATGGTATTTATCCGCCATTCCAAAGTAAATTGCTTGAGTGCTACCTTTAAAATTCCATCATTCACCTTTGCAATATACATCTCATGGGACAAATAGCTTAAAAACTATTGTGGTATTGAATATGTACTTATGCACTTTATCTCTTATTAAGTTGCTTGTTGAGCGATAACCATGTTTCTGGGGACGCCGTCAACTATTCTTTGTTGGATATCATGTGAGTTGCTATGCATGTCCGTCTTGTCTGAGGCAAGAGAGATCTACCACCTTCATGGTTGGAGCATGCATATTGTTAGAGAAGAACTTTGGGCCGCTAACTAAAGCCATGATTCATGGTGGAAGTTTCAGTTTGGACATATATCCTCAATCTCATATGGGAATAATAATTGTTGCCACATGCTTATGCATTAAAGAGGAGTCCATTATCTGTTGTCCATGTTGTCCCGGTATGGATGTCTAAGTTGAGAATAATCAAAAGCGAGAAATAAAAAATGCGAGCTTTCTCCTTAGACCTTTGTACGAGCGGCATGGAGGTACCCCATTGTGACACTTGGTCAAAACATGTGCATTGCAAAGATCCGGTAGTCCAAGTTAATTAGGACAAGGTGCGGGCACTATTAGTATACTATGCATGAGACTTGCAACTTGTAAGATATAATGTACATAACTCATATGCTTTATTACTACCGTTGACAAAATTGTTTCATGTTTTCAAAATAAAAGCTCTAGCACAAATATAGCAATCGATGCTTTCCTCTTTGAAGGACCATTCTCTTTACTTTTATGTTGAGTAAGTTCACCTATCTCTCTCCACCTCAAGAAGCAAACACTTGTGTGAACTGTGCATTGATTCCTACATACTTGCATATTGTACTTGTTATATTACTCTATGTTTACTATTATCCATGAGATATACATGTTACAAGTTGAAAGCAACCGCTGAAACTTAATCTTCCTTTGTGTTGCTTCAATACCTTTACTTTGATTTATTGCTTTATGAGTTAACTCTTATGCAAGACTTATTGATTCTTGTCTTGAAGTACTATTCATGAAAAGTCTTTGCTTTATGATTCACTTGTTTACTCATGTCATTACCATTGTTTTGATCGCTGCATCCACTACATATGTTTACAAATAGTATGATCAAGGTAATGATGGCATATCACTTCAGAAATTATCTTTGTTATCGTTTTACCTGCTCGGGACGAGCAGAACTAAGCTTGGGGATGCTTGATACGTCTCCGACATATCGATAATTTCTTATGTTCTATGCCATATTATTGATGATACCTACATGTTTTATGCACACTTTATGTCATATTCGTGCATTTTCCGGAACTAACCTATTAACAAGATGCCGAAGTGCCGGTTCTGTTTTACTGCTATTTTTGGTTTCGAAATCCTAGTAACGAAATATTCTCGGAATTGGACGAAACGAAGACCCGGGGGCCTATTTTTCCACGGAGCTTCCGGAAGACCGAAGAACATACGAAGTGGGGCCACGAGGTGGCCAAACCATAGGGCGGCGCGGCCCAGGTCTTGGCCGCGCCGACCTGTGGTGTGGGCCCCTCGTTTGGCCCCCGACTCTGCCCTTCCGCCTACTTAAAGCCTCCGTCGCGAAACCCCTGAGGCGAAAAACCACGATACGGAAAACCTTACTGAGACGCCGCCGCCGCCGATCCCATCTCGGGGGATTCTGGAGATCTCCTCCGGCACCCTGCCGGAGAGGGGATTCATCTCCCGGAGGACTCTACACCGCCATGGTCGCCTCCGGAGTGATGAGTGAGTAGTTCACCCCTGGACTATGGGTCCATAGCGGTAGCTAGATGGTTGTCTTCTCCTCATTGTGCTTCATTGTTGGATCTTGTGAGCTGCCTAACATGATCAAGATCATCTATCCGTAATACTCTATGTTGTGTTTGTCGGGATCCGATGGATAGAAAATACCATGTTATGTTAATTATCAAGTTATTACATATGTGTTGTTTATGATCTTGCATGCTCTCCGTTAATAGTAGAGGCTCTGGCCAAGTTTTTGCTTTTAACTCCAAGAGGGAGTATTTATGCTCGATAGTGGGTTCATGCCTGCATTGACACCCGGGACGAGTGATGAAAGTTCTAAGGTTGTGTTGTGCTTGTTGCCACTAGGGATAAAACATTGGCGCTATGTCCGAGGATGTAGTTGTTGATTACATTACGCACCATACTTAATGCAATTGTCTGTTGCTTTGCAACTTAATACTGGAGGGGTTCGTATGATAACCTGAAGGTGGACTTTTTAGGCATAGATGCAGTTGGATGGCGGTCTATGTACTTTGTCGTAATGCCCAATTAAATCTCACTATACTTATCATGTCATGTATGTGCATTGTTATGCCCTCTCTATTTGTCAATTGCCCGACTGTAATTTGTTCACCCAACATGCTTTTATCTTATGGGAGAGACACCTCTAGTGAACTATGGACCCCGGTCCATTCTTTTAATACTTGAAATACAAATCTGCTGCAATACTTGTTCTTTACTTGTTTTCTTGCAAACAATCATCTTCCACACAATACGGTTAATCCTTTGTTACAGCAAGCCGGTGAGATTGACAACCTCACTGTTTCGTTGGGGAAAAGTACTTTGGTTGTGTTGTGCAGGTTCCACGTTGGCACCGGAATCTCTGGTGTTGCGCCGCACTACATCCCGCCGCCATCAACCTTCAACGTGCTTCTTGGCTCCTCCTGGTTCGATAAACCTTGGTTTCTTTCTGAGGGAAAACTTGCTGCTGTACGCATCATACCTTCCTCTTGGGGTTGCCCAACGAACGTGTGAAATACACGCCATCAACGCCCTCGTGCGTCTTTTCCACTCCGTTTCGATCTCGTAATTTTTCATATTTTCCAAAAACAGCAAAAATATTGTTCGGAAAGTAAATCGCGAACTTTTCATTACCAGTACTGTTACCTATTCAAAGTCGAGTTCTGGCGGACTGTCAATTTGTCCTTTGATGAAAGCCTCCGGTGTTTCCACTTGAATAATATCAACATCAAAATTATAAGAATCACCTGAGATATAATGCTTGAGTCTTTGTCCATTCACCACTTGCGTAGCATTGCCTTGGAGAGAGCTAATTTTAATTGCTCTTGAACGATACACCTCCTCAACGACATATGGTCCTTCCCATTTCGAGAGTAATTTCCCTGCAAAGAATCTGAGACGAGACCGATACAATAGGACTTTATCCCCAATATTAAACTCTCTTTTGATGATCCTTCTATCATGCCATTTTTTAACTTTTTCTTTAAAGAGTTTAGCATTTTCATAAGCTTCACTTCTCCATTCATCTAGAGAACTTAATTGTAGCAACCTCTTATTACCGGCAAGTTTAGGATCTTTATTTAATTCTCTAGCAGCCCGATAAGCTTTGTGTTCTAGTTCTAAAGGTAAATGGCAAGCTTTTCCGTAAACCATTTTATAAGGTGACATTCCCATGGGGTTTTTATAAGCAGTTCTATAAGCCCATAGTGCGTCTTTCAATTTACTAGCCCAATTCTTTCTAGATTTATTAACGGTCTTCTGCAAGATAGATTTAATTTCTCTATTTGATAATTCTACTTGACCACTACTTTGAGGGTGATAAGCGAAAGCAATTCTATGATTAATACCATACTTAGCAAGAGTTTTTCTAAAACCTCCATGAATAAAATGAGAACCTCCATCAGTCATAATATATCTAGGTACTCCAAATCTAGGAAAAATAATATCTAAAAGCATTTTTAAAGAGGTCTCACCATCAGCACTTTTTGTAGGTATGGCTTCCACCCATTTAGTAACATAATCAACAACAACAAGTATATGAG
>NC_061510.1:407075444-407172176 GCF_022539505.1 Lolium rigidum
GTTGGTTCCAGCCAGCCAACGCGCCAAAAAAGGAAAGTGGACCCGCCCCGCCGACCAACCCGCTCCAGAAAAGGAAAGCGGACCCCCACGACCGGATCGACCAATTAAATCACCCAAATCCCGACAGAATCAAAAGTCGGCCCACCGTCCCACCGTCCCACCGTCCCCTTCCTTCCTCGATCGGTCCCTCCTTTTTCTCTCTTCTTCCTCCGGATCTTCTTCCTCCCAGCCCTGCAATTCCTCCGGATCTCCATTGCAGCCTCCGGATCTCCATTGTAGCTTCTTCTTCTCCATAAAAGCAGCAAGTTCTTCCTCCCCCAGCCAGCCAGGCAACTTCTTCCTCCCCAGCCTGCAACTTCTTCTACCTTTTCCCATCAGATCTCCATTACAGTCAACACAAAGACATCAACTACCAGCAAGAAGACAGCAACTACCAGCTGAAAATCAAAGTTTCAGAGGCTGGACAAACAAGGTTAGATTTGCACAGATGCTTACCTCCCCCTCCAATCTCCTCCTTTGCTATAATTTGTTGAACCTTTTGAACCCGACAACCGGATCTACAAGTTTTCTACCCGGACAAAGGAAACAATTTGAGCAAAAACACAAACAAAAACCAGATCTACATGGTCGAACCATTTTTATCCGAACCAAGTAGTGCCCGATGCATAAAAGACAACTATTGACTCACGAATTGCTTCCCGATGCATAAGTATGTTCCTCATGCATACAAATTCATGGAAAAATTCAAAACAGGCTTGTATACCATAGAAAAAGCAGCATAAACTTGTAACAAGACACATGTAGATAAAAAAACTCAACTTTGAGGGCACAAACCTGTTATAATTTGGTGGGATCCTCAAGGTAGTTGCTTTTCAGCTCAGATTGTACTCAAGACAACACCTTGCAAGCAACTAATTTAGATGATCCGATGCATACTAACCATAGAATAAGCCACAAAAAATGGGAAGGAGTAGCAATGCATTTATATGGTCACATAGTACTGGAAAAGGTTCTATAGTAGCATTAGGTACCATTAGTTTGTCGAAACCATCGAGACAACCAGTTCACTGACGAACAAACTATGTTTCAACAAGAACTAGTATTGTCACATGACAAAACTAGGCAGTAAAATGATCGACTTAGCTACCGTTTGAGATGCTCAGCAAAAGTTTCTTCCGTCATAGTGCTAATTACATAGTGGCTGATTGATGAAGCAAAATTTGACACTTGATCTTGTCCATGCTAGCCTCCAGTACCCGAAAAAAGCAAGTTTGTGAGAAGGTGTGAATGGTGGTGACAACCATAAACTTTGGTAGCTTATGTCATGCAGATAGTAGCCAAAAAATGCATTGTGGGAAAACAACTTAGATGGCATTAGTGTACCAACTTAGATGAATCAGAGAAGCAACTTTAGATGCATCCATAAAACGAAGTTTTCAAGTTTACTTACAAACAAAATGAAATTACTTTTTGTTTTGCAGATGAGTGGTTTGGACCTGAACCTAGAACCAGACGATGTCGACATGGAAGATGGAGGAATAAATGGCAGTGACCCCTTTTTCTGCACTCAAGCTGCCCAGACGGAGGTTGTCGATGAGTCTCAGGACCCACTACTTGCCCGAGCATGGTGGACAAGGTGGCGACTCTGATGTGCACAGTGGTGGAGGGCAGCAATTCAATGCAGCACCACCTCCAGCAAATCCTAGCACTGAAAACATAAACACAACGACTATGCCTACTACAACCCTTTCTGGTTCTTCTAACCCTGAGTTGGCGGATCATGGTGCCGATGGAGTTGCTCCTAATGAAGAAGTAGCATCTAGTCCTCAAGAACCCTTCCTTGGTATGCGATTTGACACAATCGAAGATGCCGAGAGAGCACTACAATGCTTACTCAAAAAGACCGGGGTTTTCTATCAAATCAAACACATCACCGAGGCAACCTTTCGGTAAGGTGGTGCGGAAGCAACAATTTGTGTGCAACAAGTATCGGGCACCGAAAACAGAAGAGCAAATTCAAGAGGAGAGAGTCAAAATTGTAGAAGAGGTTAGCCCTGTCCAGCTAGATGATGAAGACGGGGATGGAGAAGAAGCTGGACCGTCCAAGAAACCAAAATCTGCAGTAGTTAAGCGGCAAAGGGAAAAAATAAAGCAAACCAAGTGTCCAGCAAAAATGTGTGTGAAGTTGATTAACAACAAATATGAAGTGACATATTTTATTGCAGAACACAATCACCCCATGCTTGTGAAACCTTCACTGACAAAGTACCCGAGATCACACAAAGGCATACCTAGAGATGAAAGGGAGTTCCCGAAATGCCTACATGATCGCAACTTGGAACTGGGCGTATGATGACAGTGATGTCTTCTTTTTATGGAGAAGAATGTTTCGTCCCCTATGATCCAAAAGCTATAACAAATCTACGAACAAGTTTGAGGAAGGAGGAGAAGGAATGGGACATTGCTGAGACAGTGGCTTATTTTGCAGAGTTGAAGGACAAGGACCCGGGTTTCTACTCTCGAATTTCTTTTGATGAAGAGCACAGGGTTGAAAACATTTTCTGGGTTGACAGTGCTGCAAGGAAGGCTTACACAGAAGCATATCATGATTGTGTGTCATTTGATACAACTTTCTTGACTAATCAGTTCGATATGCCATTTGCTCCATTTATTGGGATCAACGGACATGGACGAGTCCTTCATGCTTGGCTGTGGTTTCCTAAGGGATGAGAAAGAGGAGAGTTTTACATGGCTTTTCACCCAGTTCCTTGATGCTATGCATGGTTTGCAGCCAACAAATATTATAACAGACCAGGACCAGGCTATGAGGAATGCAATCAGAGAAGTTTTCTTTGACACTTGTCACCGCAACTGTCGCTGGCACGTTATGAAGAAAGCAAATGAGAAGCTCGGGCCATTCCTAGGTAGGCACCCTGGTTTGGCTGAAGACTTCAATGAATGCATCAATGAAAGTATGAGTGAGGATGAATTTGAAGCAAGATGGGCAGAGATGATTGCAAAGTGGGAGTTAGCCGAGCATGAAACATTTTTATGGTTGAAGAAGTATGCAAAATTCTGGGTTCCATGCTACTACAGACATCGATTCTTCCCATTTTTGCAATCAACTCAGAGGAGTGAGGGGTTTAACGCTGTTCTAAAACGTTACATCAACCCTCACAACTCAATCAAGCATTTTGTTAAACAATATGAGAAGCTACAAGCAACGGATATTGGGTAAGGAGGGCCACAATGATTTCCGCACGGATGAGCTTGAGCCAGATCCATGGTCGCCGTTCCCTATTGAGAAGCAAGCTTTGGCTGTGTACACACGTCCCATCTACCATCGGTTCAGGAAGGAGTTCGCACTCATTGGCTGTTATAATGTCCAACCACAGGGCAATAATTTGTACCAGCTAGTCCCTAACAATGAGAAGTGCTATCCTTATGGTGGAAGGTACTACATGGTTAATGCTAATGGTGGGCAATTCAACTGCGAGTGCTGCAAGTTTGAGCGTGACGGTTTGCTATGTTGTCATGTTTTAAAAGTGTTTACGCATATTGGTGTTGATGCTATACCAGAGCAATACATACTGCGAAGGTGGACTCCAGCTGCATTGGAAACTGTGGTTCAGCCAACTGTCCAAGCACAAGATGATGTTATGCCTGAAGAATCAAGGCAGAAATTGCGGTTTGCAAACTTGTCAACTAAGTTTGTTGCTTTGGCTAAGCTAGCAAGTGCCTCAGACCAACATGACGCCATTGCTCGTAGACACATCGTGGAAATGACAACTCGAGTTTGCACAACTAAACAAGGTGAAGAGGAAGAGGAAACCAACTACTTCAGCACCTGAACAGACAGCAAATCCTAATTCTAATAGGACATCTACTTCAGCACCTACTACGCATCAGAAAACATCTTCAGGGCCTACCCGAACACGACCAGTACCTCCACCTACAACATCAAACAGCCAGCAGGCACCTCGGTCAGCTCCAGGGCATGTGCCAACAGCACATACTACAGGTGATGTGCCACCAGCAACTAAACCCGCACCAGCAACTTCCCAGCAAGGACACTCTGCACCGTCTGCCCCTACTCGCCAAGGTCGTCCAAACAAGAAGAAGAAAAGCACAGAGGCCGACTTTCCATATGTGCAACAGGCAAGAGACATGGTTGGGGCAAGTGAAGAAGCTATGGTTATTCTTGATCCTCCTAGGTCGAATACAAAAGGAAGAAAGAAGAATCGATACCCTGGTGGGATTGAGTTGCAAGCAAAAAGAACAATTCTGTGTACGTTGTGCGGTTTGCCCGGACATAATTCAGCAACGTGCGAAAATTCTCCGAAAGGATGAATTAAAATTATGTCTGCTCAAGGTCCTTTTTTTCGTGTGTGTAAGATCGGATAGTATTGCAAGACACAACAACTTATGTCACGATCTACAATTATAATATGTAATTGTGCTTGAAATGTTGAATTTTCAATACCGCAATGTAATTTGTGCTTCCCAAATTGAATTTCAGTAATGCAAGTAGTTAGAGGGAGAGAATATACATCATTTTCCTTTCTTCTTGAGAGCTTTCCTCCGATCGATGGTGTTGTGGATGGAAGTAACCCATGTGTGAGTCATGATTTTCCTAATGTTTGATATGTCCTTGCCTCCATAGTTTGGGAGAGACCTTCCTGTCCAGTGCTCAGCATTCATAAGTGCATGGACACCACAATCCTTGCTGCGAGAAAAAAAGTGGGTATATAAGTTATGTATTCGAGCAAGTAATTTATATGAGTTACAGAAGAACAAGTGAATCAAACGTTAGCACAAAACGAGGTAAGCAACTTAGCTATTATGTTTGGAACAACTAGATTTATTTGGAAAAAGAATTGGAAATGAAATTGTATGAAGCTAGTAAGAAACAACATATCTATAGCAAAAGAAAATAACTTAGCCTACTTCGAGTACAAGTACTTCCCCCGTAAACTATTTTGAGCATGCTGGTTAAGCAACTTAGATGCTACTCGGAGAGCAAATAAAACATGGTACTCGGAGAGCAAAAAACACATGTGAGAGGAAGCAAAAACGGGTTGTGCGAAGCAACTAAGGTAAGGAGAAGTTGTACACATTTTTTAGAAGAACTTGTGTAGGCAACTATGGTATAAATTGGAAAGCAAATTAGTACTCATGTTGAACTATGACAACCTTTTTTTAGCAGCAACTAAGTTGTTTTTAGTGAAACAAATAAATGTACTTGATGTAAGCACCTTGGGTGTCCACAATTAGGTGAAGCAAGAACATCTAGGCTACTATTGAAAATCAACTTAGATATGCAGTAGGAGCAAACTTAGATGCTAAGAAAGTAAGGTAATAACTTAACTTTGGACAGTATAAAGAAACTAAACAAAAAGCTGCAAAAAGCAGGCAACTGCAGTATACAGTAAGCAAGTTATCTGAATGAGTGTTTTTATAGAAGTGCCTGATGCATAAAATACAACTACTGAATCACAGAATTGCTTCCTGATGCATATCATCTGTTCAGAAGCAACTAATGTAAGGAGAAGTTGCACATAAGCAAACTTAGCTCAAAAAAGGTAGGCAACTATGGTATAAGTTGAAAAGCAAATTAGTGTTAAATTTGAACTATGTATACCTTCTTATAGAAGCAACTAAGTTGTTTGCTAGTGAAACAACAAAAGTACTTGCTGGAAGCAACTAGGGTGTCCACAGTAAGGTGAAGCGAAAAAAGAACATATTTGGCTACTATTGGAAAGCAACTTAGATGTGCAGTAGGAGCAAAACTTAGATGCTAATAAAAGCAAGTTATCTGAATGAGTGTTTTTATGTGCTTACTTAGTTTTCTGCTTTGGAGCAAAAATGTCGCTGAGGTCAAACTTCTCAAGCTTGATGCGTGATTTTGGGTACTCTTCATTCCATAGAGATGTTATTGCTTCCTGAAGATTCTTCACAAGCAGGCCCAATTTTTTATCATTTATTGTCCTCATAGAGTCAAGAACTTCGAATCTTCTATCTTTGATGTTGAGAACAAGCAACCGAGTAGTGGTTCACTTTCACACTTTGGTCTTCGCTCATGTTTTCCAACACCGGAAGCAACACCTGTTCGTGTGGTTGGCGGATAACAAAGAAATCAGGTGCAAAACACAACTAGAATGACCGTGGTCCGGAAATATGAATGAACACAAAAAAGGAAAAAGAAAGTGGGGGAAAGATTACCAAGTCTTTCTTGTCAAGATGCGCATCCTTCTTCGCAAAGTACTTCTTGACATGCTTGTGATTCCAACCATATTCCCGAAGTAATGTCTACGGAAAAGATTTGAGGAATCCCTGAGTGGTGCGGTTAGTTTTGCTTCGAATAACCGTGCTTGACAAGTAAAAAGAAACGAACACAAAACAGACACAAAAAAAGGTGTTGGGGTGCTAACCATAAATCTCAAAGGCATCACAACTTTCTTGTCATTCTTATCTTTCATCAGCATAATTGATTCGAGACCTAGTTCGAATATCGTGTTATCTAGCTCAGCACAAGGCATCATTGAGTTTGCCAGTTCCTGATGGGACACAAAAAACTTCTCGAAGTTGACAATGATTGGGGTGTTGTCCTTGTGCTGACCCCTTCCATTTCGTTTACCACCTGAGATAACTAGATCATAAACTTCCTTCACATCAGCAGAGCATGCATATGAATTTTTGCTTGAAAAGTCTATGTACGGTGACTTATAACATGCAGCTGGTCGGATGATCCGGCCAGGAGCTGCATTGGAGTTGCTTCCAGAACCATCCATGGAAGGAGTGACCTTGTTGCCAACAGGAGTTGGTGTTTGGAGTTCAGCTTCACTTTGATGTCCTGCACCGATAGTATCTGCTTCGTCTGTCAGGTAGCCTTTCTCCCTTTCAACCCTGGTACATAAAGCAATGGCTTCTTCCTCCATCTCTGGACTCCAAACATCTTCGTAGTCATCGAAAATTGGAGACCCAAAGGACCTAAAAGATTGTGGTGTTGTCCCATCGGATGCTCGCAACTACGAGGAGTTTGTTGTTGGCTTTTCCGTGGACTATCAAACCCAAGGCTGAAAGATGGCGGGTCACAACCCTTCTCCCATCTAGGATCCTTAGCTCGCGGAGGTGGACAAGTTTGACGAGTTGGAACCGTTGATTTCTTGGCGGCATTGTTGGTCTGCGATCCTTGACAAGTAGAAGGCGTAGCAGGAGATGTTGGAGTATTCTTGTTCCGGCGTGGAGAAGTACGAATGAAAAGAGCTTGTGCTGGAATTTTTGTTAGTGAAACTGCATGACTTGCGTCTGGAGGAGGTTGCGGTGCTGCACCTGTGTTGTGAGTTGCAGTTTGGTTGGCAGACTGTACTGTGACCTGATCCTGAACTATTTCAGACTGCACACTTGTATCCAAAGGTCTGGTACGATGCGCAACCATTTTTTGTTTCATCTGGACTCCTTTATCACCCCTGATTGCTAACTTATCAAATGCAATGCACTCTGTCTGAACTTTCTGTACAACAGTGTCCCTGCTGAACTGGTCCAGTGGTGGTGTTGTTGTAGGAGAACCCCTTTGAGACCTAGCTATCTCCTCCATGAATATGGAATTGGGGTATATCTTCTCTGTTATATCAAAGAATTTTGGGCCCTGGTTGTTTGTCATGTCAATGTCTTTGCCTCTGGATGCCGCAAACCCTCTGATATCTGAGAACGGGCTCAGTCCAGGCAATGGAGTGTTTGCTGCCCCAACTGATTGAGTGTTAACATTTCCCAACCTAGCAGACCTCCTTGGTGTATTGTCGAAACGAGGAGATCTCCTTGGTGTATTATCGAAACGAGCATCACGGTCTTGGAAATCATCATCCTCAATGTGCTGTCCATTTGAAGGTTGTTGTTTGCTGGCACCATCTTCATTGTCACTGTCGTCATCGCCTTCATCATCCTCGTCATCGGCGTCTTCATCTTCTTCGTCATCGTCATTACCATCTGCATTGTAATCCTCATCATCCGCATCCTCAGCATCCTCTTCATCAACAACAATAGAAGGTTCAGGCCTTTGCCTCTTCCTAGCTCTTCCACAAACACCTTTTGCACTCTCTTCTGCTTGTTCAAAGTCCCCTACTTGTTCTATGAAAGTGCCCAACCTGTTGGAGATATCGGTGCATAGCTCCCCAATCATCACAGCAAGTTTCCTCTTTTTCTGGTCAGCAAATACAAAAGCAAAAAACTAGTGAGAATTATTTAGTTTTGTATGAAATCACTGTGTACATTTTGAGAAAACAGAAAAATAAAAAAGTGGGAAAAAGGAAAAATGAAATTACCTGACATGGGTAATTCCTAGGCAACCTTGATGATACGAACTCTTCTAATCTCGTCATCCCGACGAAAAGACCGTCTCTAATAGTCACCCCCACCCCATCTTTCAACTGTAAAAAATTAGGAAATGTCATAATTTGTTAGCATGAGTGTGCATTTTGAACTGAACTATGAGCGGTTTATATGAATCACTGGAACAACTTACACCTCGAAACTAAAGCAACTAAGTTGTGCCTAGTAAGCAATCTAAGAACACAAAAAACATATGTACTAATATGAAGCAATTTGGACCAGTGCAGTAAAACAACTTAGTTATTTTGGCAAGTAATTTAGATGACACATAGAAAAAACTTGGATATACGAAAAACGAAGAATGAAGAAGTAAGTTACATTTTGTATGAGCGATTTAGATGTACTAATATGTAACAACTTAGATGTGGCTAGTAAGCAGCTTAGGGGACACAACATATGTATTGAGTATGAAGCCATTTTGGATCAGGGTAATAAAAAGCAACTTAGTTACAAATGGCAAATAACTTAGATGACACAGAGAAAACAACTTAGATATATGAAAACAGGAAAAGCAAGAACTAAGATACATGTTTTGGAAAAAGCAAATTAGAAGTGCTAATGTGACAACTTAGATAATGAAGTAAGAGTGCTTTGGAAAAATGATCCGGCCACATCACAAATGATCTACTTAAAAACAACTTAGATCAATCCAAGTAAAGCAAAACTTAAGTAGTTAAAAAATACCTTCATCTTTCCAAACTCTCCATTTGACTTCATATCTTTGCGCATGACAGCTTGAATTAATTTGTCATCCCATGCGGCAAGCACGTATGGGACATTCCTCAACGAGATGGCACGAGCTCATCAACATCAAGAGAGTCAAGATATAGTATCTACAAAAAAAGGTAAAGGGAAAGAAACAAGTGAGTAAGATCTCTCGAAAAAAAGCAACACATGTTGCAACATTTATTACGACATAAAAAACAAGGCCGAAAACACGAAAAGGGTAAAAAAGATCAAGTACCACGAGGTGATGTAAACAAGCAACACACGGATTTCTTTTTGACTCCCATCTTTTTCACTTCTTGAACAATTTGATCAACTGCGAACCGGCACCAATTAGACTTCTTCATGACATTGAGATCCACTAGACTTGGATATGACCTTGGACTGATATTGGCACTTGTTGATGGTGAAATAAAGCAGCTCACAACAGCAAGGCACAGTATGCCCGTAGGAACTTCATATCAGCTGCCCCTCCCATTTCCTGAATCATCTTGCGCCACTGCTTGAAACCTGGAGCAGACCCGCCCTGAATGTTGTACTCTTCGTTCATGAAGGCTATAGGTTCAGTTTCCATTTCATACCGTACATGCAAACCTTCATTGGGTAGCCCAAAGACTTTGTTGTAACTTGCTGCATCGACGGGAATGGTCCCCCTCCCTGGTATAGCTAGCTCACTTCTAATTGGGTCAAAACATGCCAAGACCCACATGCTTAGATCAACAGGCATCTCAGTAGCTTTAACCATCAACATTCCTCCCCACCCCCACTCTATGATCAACTTCTTCTGATCACCTGATAAAATTTCATTCAGCTTCACAAGTCTAGCAGGAGACGCTTTATTCCTACCAAGCTGCACACCACGATAAAGGAGAAAAAAAGGTCAAGTAGTAATTCAGGACAATTTCACACACAACATAAGAAAACTAATACACACAAGCGAGGAAGTATGAATTGGACATACCGACAGGAATGCACGGCTTTTCTTAGGTTCAACCACAGTTGCAGAAGGTCCACCCACATTTTCTGCATGATTACCACCACCTGAAGTAGCACCACGGGATCGTAAATTAGTAGCGGGTACAGGATTCGGACCATTCATGTTCATAGGATTATCCGCAACTGCAGCCTGAAAAAAAAGAACAACATATTCAACATAAGTAAGGACAAAGTAATGTCAGAACAACTCAATTTACTTCCAAAAAAAAACTAAGGCATGCTATCAAAAGACAACTCAAAATAATTTCAGAATAGCAAACTTAAGTATGCTATGAAAAACAAAAAAAGGTCAGATGCTATACATGCTGGCGAGGCTGCACGCCTGTTACTGCAGGTCTGCCCGTTGCTCCATCTGGTAGTTGTAGACGCGGAAACCTCTTAGTCATCTCCCTACACCTGTTGATGAATAGTAAATCAAAAATCTCTGTAACATGCTTACATAGCTCTTATGCTTACATGCTTACATGCTTACATAGCTCTTATGGCAATCAAAAACCTCTTAGTCATCTCCCTAACATGCTTACATACGCACACAAAAATGTACAATGCAACTCTGCATCACCACTTATGCAAGTTAGTCTACATGGTCATACAAAAACATACAAAATCTCTGTTCTGCTAAAACTTAAGCAAAACATGACTGAAAGCAGACATCAACTTTGCTTTACTTGGAACAACTATATGTATTTGGAAAAGTTACACAACTAGATGTATTTTCAAGAACAACTTGTTTAAGACATATAATGGGCAAACTCAAAGGGATCGTTCATGTCATGTAAAAAAACACAAAATCAACTTAATTAAGAACCACCAGCCAACTTGATTACTTATAGTGGACAACTTGATCATAATGACAAAACAAGTTGAAACATGGACAACGGAAAACTCATGGCATCGTTTATGGCATGAAAAATTCTGAAAAGCAACTTAAGTAACAACGACGAGCCAACTTAATGACTCCTAGTTGACAACTTAATTATAATGACGTAACAACTTATTTCAAACAAGAATAATCGCCAACTTGTGCCATCTCATGGCATGGCAAATCAACTTCAATAAGAACAACCAGCAAACTTCAATAAGCAGCCTCATATGAATTAGAATGTTCCAAAGAGCAAAAATAACCACTAATAAGCAGCATCATAAGCTAGTACTGGTATCATCTAAAATTGGTAGCCTATATCGGGCAGGTGCACTAGCATGGCAAAAACAACTTAGGCTAGAATGACTATCAAACACAAACAGCAAAAAGTTACTCTACATACAAGGTCTAATAAACAACCGAGAACATAAAAGCTGTACTAGCATCATCTAATTTCGGGTGTACAAATTACTCCAACCATGATCAACAGGGAAACAATGGGAACCATAACAACAAGTACAAAATTACTCCAAAAACATGCTCTACAGGGGACCATAAGAACCATGGAACAAGGACAAAAAGTGGATATACAGGGGAGAGTCCATGCACTGCCATCCATCTACTTCCAAAAATCCCGCACCATCAAAATGGGGACAAAATTGAACAAGGAAATCAAGTCCTACCGGGGGATTGGGGGATCCGAGCACATATCGATTACCCGAGTAGCTGGATCCGCAACCGATCTCCGTCAGCGCTCACGGGACGATCGATCTAGGCGAAAAACACCACGCGCCGAGTGTACGGCCACTGATACGGCGGCGATGAAGCTCTTGGACGGTGAATCGACTGCACCCGCCTGAGAAAAGGTAGATCTCCGTCGCGGAGATCGAAGCGAACCTCGCGCCTCGCCCCCACCGCCGTCGACCTCCCGCTCCTTACGCCTACTGAGCTCACGAGGACCTCCCCCCGGAAGCGAATCGAGCGCCAGCGAGCAACCTACCCCTCACCCCCTGGACCCCTAGCGAATCGCGGCGCCGACGAGCACGCCGTCGCTCATCCAAACCCTAGAGAAATCGCCGGCCGGAGCTCACGACAGAAATGGGGATCGAGCGAATGGAGCCGTTTCTCGACCGTCTTCCTCGCACGCGCGCGACGGGGATGTCCCTTCAGGCGTGGTGCGGTCGCGGTGGATGGTGGGGCCCTCAGGTGGGGACGGTCGGAACAGAGCAGATACATCAGGTTCTCCATCCAAGATCCGACGGCCAGCAATCGTTGGCTCGCCACGACAAAACGGCCACCGTGCACTTTTTAGCGTTTGGGAAAAAATATGGGTGTCCTGGATTACGGATGCAATTTCACCCACGGGTACTTGTAACCGTGTGGGTAAGGTATAGAAACATTTTTATATCCACATATAGTATCTTATTCTACGAGTTAAGTTATAGGTAGTACACGGATAAACTTTGTGCCTGCAAGTATATCCATACCTTTCTCGTTTATTGTTATTATTTTATATGACATGTCCACTCCCTTGTTGATTTATGCGTTAAGATATGATATTGTGATTTCTCCATTTTGGTCCTACCTGTTATTGAGTTGAGATCATTTATTTTTTAAATCAAAATTTCTATAGATAAATGTAAAATTATGCATACGCTGTGTACTATTTGATATAGCTATTGGGTACCTAATGGGTGTGTGTACCCGGCGAGTATGGGTATGAGTAAAGCTTAATACTAGTGGGTATGGATATGAGTAAAATTTATACCCCCACTAACTATGCGGTATGGATATGGTATTGCTCTACCATGCACATACCATACCTATTGTCATTCTTATCCGGATCATGCAACTCCTAAATGCATGTGGTGTCCACACATGGAGACTGAATTATTCAGATCTGCTTGACAAGAGTGAAGGTTTGGTTTCAGAAATTACGCCTAGCCACACGTACACATTTGATGCAGTAAGCCTGGTCGCACAGACGAAGAAATACACCATAATCCAAAATATGTACTTTGACCTTCGAAGATTTACATCGGCTTTTTCTTCGATAATGACCACTTTCTTACTCAAAAAGTAATACACATCCTGCCTCTGCATAGATAGGATACACACAGCCGTACCAATATTGTTATTACAACAAAAACAAAAGAAGTTTTCTACCGGTGCTCAAAAATAAAGGAAGTGATAGTAAAAAACGTCTAAGGAGGAGAAGGACCCAGTTGGAGGTCACGCTGCCACCCATGTTAGGAAAAAATATCACTCGACATATCCTCCAACCATGTAGACACCTCCGTAAAGAGGTCGCGATGCTTCACCCGCTGAAGAGGCGACCACAAATGGAGTTTAGTTGTGCACCGGTTGATGACCTGCATAAGAGAGAACATACATTGTTAAAAACCTTGTCATTTCTACATAGTCATAGTGACCAAATAACGGCAATCTCTCCCATCCTAATAAGTATCTTAAACCTGGTATCCACACCATTGAGCTAGTTGTTAAAAGTATTCGCAACACTACATGGTGGGTACAAGGTAGAACCTATCTAGATGGCTGACCATATAGATCTAGCAAATTTACACTGGAAGAAGAAGTGATTTATGGTCTCGTCATGATGACAAAATACACACTTTTTTACTTCCCTGGAAATTTCATTTAGCAAGATTATCCTTGGTGAGGATCACACCACGATGAAGGTACCACGCAAACACCTTTGTTTTAAGAGGTATTTTCATGTTCCAAATTTTTGAATTATTATCGACAAGAACATCCGGTTGGATTAAAGCATTGTACATGAAAGCCATCGAGAATGAACCACTCCCAATAAGATTCTAACGAGACTCATCAGGCCCCTGCGTCAGATCTACAGAATCTAGACGTTGTAACAAGTCATTCCATGAAACTTGTCGAGGTCCAGTGAGACTTCTTCTGAAGGACACGTTCGGTGGGGAAGTTTCCAACACCTTAGCGAGAGTATCACCTTTGTGACGCACAATATTTTACAATACCGGGTATTATTCTCGAAGCATGGCATTACCTAGCCATTTATCCTCCCAGAAACGAATTTCTAAACCATCGCTAATAGAGAAAGATCCATATGGAAAGAAGAACCTCTTCATCGCCATAAGACTTGCCCAGAAATGCGAATCCCCAGGTTTCGAAAAGACCTAAGACAACGCCTTTGAGCCGATCTACTTTCTGCTTAGAAGTGATTGTCAAATACCATCCTCGGTAAGTAACTTAAACAGCCATTTACTAAGGAAATCAATACAAATTCCTTTGGTAATAGAATATTTGTTCTCCTCATCGATAAGTAACTATACCTAGCTAGAGTGAGCAATGTACTCATGACTAGCTAGTGTTTATATGATTCCATGTTCCACTAGTAGAAAAGAGGGCTTCCATACCACCCCATTAGTCTCCAAATATTTTGGCCCGGGATTAATGGGGTCTTTAGTCCCGGTTCTGCAGGGGAACCGCGACTGAAGCTCTAGGCCCAACGGCCTCGGTCGATAGCTGGTGTACGGGTGGACCTTTAGTCGCGGTTGGTCTGGCCAATCGCGACTAAAGGTGCTCAGGCCTGGCCTGAGAACCTTTAGTCGCGGTTGGCCAGGCCAACCGTGACTAAAGGCCCACCACTATAAATATTGCTGCAGCACACTTGGCTTGTGTGTGTGAGCCACTTCTATTCACAAGGGGTGGTGGGTTTGGCTCTTCTCCTCTTATGCACAAGAGGTGTTCGATGAAATGCCCGAGAGCATGATGCCACTTGTGTTCACATAAAACAAACATGATATGAAGTGTCCGAGCCACACTTAAGCTTTCTCATTTATTTTTCCTCCTCGATCGCGGTTAGCAACTTGAACCTTTCATGTGTCATTGATAAATATGCATGTGTAGTTCATAGTTTAATTTCTATTATTTATAGCTAGTTAGTTTAACAAATGCATGATGGTAATGTTATCACCAGAATTTGACCAAGTCAGAGGTGGGCCGCGATCAAGATGAGCTTAAGGAAATATACGTGGAGAATTATATGAATCGGCCTGTTATACCAAGTTGGGCTTAATTGCCCGTGTATCTGTAACATATTAGATCTATTTTAGTTTAGAGATAGAATCTTAGTCGTGCACGGTTTAGTGCATGCCCTCATTAGAAAGTCCCCTGGACTATAAATATGTACCTAGGGTTTATGGAATAAACAACAACTCACGTTCAACCCCAAAAACAAACCAATCTCGACGCATCGCCAACTCCTTCGTCTCGAGGGTTTCTATCAGGTAAGCGACATGCTGCCTAGATCGCATCTTGCGATCTAGGCAGCACAAGCCCCACGTTGTTCATGCGTTGCTCGTACTTGAAGCGCTTTTGATGGCGAGCAACGTAGTTATCATTAGATGTGTTAGGGTTAGCATTGTTCTTCGTTTAAGCATGCTTACGTAGTGCAACCCTTGCATATCTAGCCGCCCTCACGCCTATCTCAGGTGTGGGGACGGCACCCCGCTTGATCATTATTTAGTAGATCTGATCCGTTACGATTGCTCCTTGTTCTACAAGGATTAGTTTAATATCTGCAATAGTTAGGCCTTACAATGGGGGGAGGATCCGAGTGGCACGTAGGGTGGCGTTCGCAAGTCCTAAACGGGATGTTCCTAGGATCAACTTCATGTTGGTTTTTCGGCCTTGTTTAGGATCGGCTTACGAGCACCGTGCGTGGCCGCAAGGCCCAACCTGGAGTAGGATGATCCGATTATGCGGTGAAAACCCTAAATCGTCGTAGATCTCATTAGCTTCATCTTGATCAAGCAGGACCACCAAGTATTCGTGCACCCCGTACGGATCATGGGTGGATCGGCTCTTTGAGCCGATTCACGGGATAACCCGAGAGCCGATCGAGGCTCGTATTTAACGTTTACATGTATGCCCTGCAGAAACTAAGCGAGGCATCCTCATCACCTTCCCGACCAGGTATAGGTCGGGTGGCACGCCCTGCACTTCGCAACGCCGCGTGTGACCGAGAAGAGCATTGCGGGCCGTCGCTCGGAGGGGTCTCGGCCAGCCGCAGCTCTAGGCTCCCCCGGCTCTACAGTGTTGACAAGGCCGCTGCCCGCCGGTGGGTTTTGGCAGTCAACACATTCTGGCACGCCCGGTGGGACAATCGTCTACATCAACCACATCGCCATCTACATCTGAGATGGCGGACGGTGTCGGGGGGAAGACCCCGGGTAGGGCAATGGACGCGGAGCAGCCGGCTGGCCACTGGCCGGCTCGCGGCAAAGGCCGGCTGAGGAGCAGCCGGCTGGCGCCGTGGCCGGCTGGTCCGGAAGCCGGCTGGCTCTAGGTCCTAGTCGGCTTAGCTACGGCCGCCAATGCTGTAGTTGGGCCGGCTTCTACAAGCCATATCTGACTGGGGGTCCGAACCTCAGACCGACTCGAGGCTGGCAAGTCTTGCACAGGAAGGAACCGGGTTGGTGATCCGGGTTCCCAAAGTCCACGCTGACTTCATCTTCCGTAAAGCGCGGGGCACTGTGGAGCAATAGTGCCACGCGCCGGACATGCCATCATGGCTTACGACGCGCCGTACAGGCTACAGTGGCTGACGGCGACAGAGACACTTCCTCTCCATACCGCTGACCTGAGCGGCCGGATGGGACAGGCCACGACGCCTCAACGGCTCCTGACGTCACCGCCTCGGGAAGGAGCGGAAGCCGAAGCCGGCCAAGCCGGCCAGTAGACTATAGGGTCTTATATGTAAAGTGCCGGTGCCTATATAAGCCGCACTACCCCTCTCGTGCAGGGGAGGATCGAACACTTATTGCTTTCACCTACCCACAGCGCTGCCCTGTGAGAGAGACCATCGTCTCCCTTAGCCTCTCAGGGCCAGCCGGATACAGCTCTAGGAGCACCATTGTACTGTGTGATCACCTTATACACTCATAGCAGGAGTAGAGGTTTTACCTCCACCGGAGGGCCTCGAACCCGGGTACGTCGCCGTGTCGCTCGTGCCCAAACCCGCTTCCGGATACCGCCGTGAGATCTCTCTGGAGCCCCTTCGATTAGCCACCCTATGGCATATGCCGTGACGATACCACGACATTTGGCGCCCACCGTGGGGCCTTCAGCATCCTCGGCCGGTGTCTTCATCCGGACGGGCCTCACCATCACCACCGGCGAGCGAGCCGCTTCGGGCTTGATCCGGAGATTCGGCTCCCTCGACTGCGTCGGCCGACAACGCTGGCTGCTTCGCCGACCGGCCCTTCCCAGCCGGCGGCAACGTCATCTCCTTCGGCGGCCACGACGTCTACGTCGCCACCGTCGCACCGCCGCGCTACCCGCGGCAGGTGCTGCGCTGCGCCAGCCCTCCTCCGCGAGTCGGCTGCAGCGTTCCCGCCAGCCCCGCCGTCGTGCAAGTCATGATGGCTGGCGAAGAAGTCACCAAGAACCCGCGCACCCGCGGCCCCAACCTGGAGCGCCACGTTGACCCCAACGCCTCCGGCTCGGGCCCAAAGGCGCCACCACCACCGTCCCGGCTGGAGCAAGTCCGGGCAAAGCTGAGCACCCCGCTCACCACCGGCGCCGGCACCGACGCCGCCGCCGTCGAGGCAGACCTGGAGGCGCACCGCGTGCTCCTCCTCAAGCAAACCGAGGAGCTGGCTGCTGCTAAGCGCCAGTGGGACATCACCCAGCGCGAGTACAACCGCGCCCACGGCCTCACCCCAGGCGGCGACAACCCCAGCTGAGCCGGCGAGATCCGCCGCAGAGGCCGCGACCTAGGCGCCGAGATCGACCGCGACGGCGCGGACGAGCCGGCTCCATCCATGGAGCTGCCCATCTACAACACCCCCGACAAGAACATGCTCGCGCCCGAAGCCGCCGCAGAAGAGCTGCACCGCCTCGAAGGCGAAGAGCTACGCCGCCAGACTGCGCGGGTGGCTGATTTGGTGAAGGCTGCCAACAGGCAGTCGAAAGACCCCAGGTACGCCCGAGATCCTAGAGCTTCTCATGCTCGTGGTGCCGCAGGCAACGCCAGGGACACGGCCGAGTCCGCCTCCCCAGCACCAAGCCGGCGCAGCGACTCCCGCGCCACGCGCGCAACCCCGAGCCGGCCGAGCCATCAGCCAGGCGGCGGCAGTAGCCGCAGCCGGGCTCCGCCAAGCCGGAACCAGGAGCAAGACTCCGAGCCGCGACGCCCTCACCGGCCGGCTCCCGAAGCAGGCGGCGCTCGCCAGCCGGCCCACTCCCGGCTGGGCCCACGCATCGAGCCCGCCGACGCCAGAGACCGCCTCGACCGGCTGATCGAATCCCGCATTGCGGAAGAGGAGGCGCCGGCTTGCCCCAAGTGCTTCGGGCCCCGCATCGCCAACGAGCCCGTGCTCGACGGTTTCCGGCTCCCCGCGACACGCCCAAGTATGACGGCACCGCCAAGCCGGAGGACCGGCTGCGGGACTACTCCACCGCGGTCGGCATCTCCCGGGGCAACAAGCGCCGGGCTGTGCGCTACTCCCCCTCATGCTGCTCGGCTCCGCCCGCACATGGCTCAACAACCTGCCGGCCGGCGGCATAAACGGCTGGCTGGACTTCGAGGCCGCCTTCATCAGCAACTTCACCGGCACCTATCGCCGGCCGGGTCGCCCTCAACAGCTTGAGATGTGCAAGCGGGGCCCGGACGAGACGGACCGCGCGTACCCGACGCGCCGGTGCGAGATGCGCAACTCTTGCGAGGGCGTGCACGAGATGCAAGCCATCGGCTTCTTCATGGGAGGCTGCCGGCCCAACACCATGCTTGTGGCACAAGCTACGCCGCAGCGAGCCCAAGACGATGGCCGCCTTGATGGCCATTGCCGACAAGTACGCGCTGGCTGAGGAAGCCGGCAAGGTGCCGGCTGACGTTTCACCAGCCCCAGCAAGACGGGACAACCACAAACCGGCTGAGCACAAGCCGGCCGAAGGCGGCTCGCATGGCAGCCGGCGGGACAACTACCGCGGCAAGCGTCACAGCGACCAGCCGGACCGCCGGTACGGTTCCGCCCATGTGGCAGCCGTGTCGGACAACGCGGCAGGCGGCGGCCGCCGCCAGAAGCAAACAGACCGGCAATGGAAGCCGAAGTACACCTTCGAGCAGATGCTCGACTCGCCGTGCAAGTACCACGGCGGCAAGAACCCCTCCAACCACACCACCCGCGACCGCCACTTCATGAAGCGGCCGACAAGCGGCGAACCCCTCCCCCTCCACCCCCGCCCCCTCCAGCCGGCGGGCCGGGTGGTCAAGGCGGCGCGAGAACGCCAACCTCGAGCACCACGAGGCTAACCAAGTGCACCATGGCGGCCGATATCCGGCCGAAGATGCTACCTACATCATCTTCACCTCCGAGCCCGAGGACAAGACGAGCCAGCAGAGCCGTTCCCTCGAGGTCAACGCGGTCATACCGCCGGTCCCCCGGTACCTAAACTGGTCGGAGCAGGCCATCACATTTGATCGCCGCGACACACCGGCCTGTCCTGCCGAGCCGGGCAGCTACGCCATGGTCCTCGACCCCACCATCGGCACGACCCGGCGCAGCGTGCGATTTTCGCGCGTCCTCATCGACGGCGGCAGCAGCATCAACATCCTCTACCGCGACACCGCCCGCAAGCCGGGCATCCGAGAGGCCGAGTTGCGCCCCACCCCCACCGTCTTCCATGGCATCGTGCCGGGCCACTCGCTGCCGGCCGATAGGCCGGATCACGCTCGGAGGTGATGTTCGGGAAGCCGGACCACTTCCGCACCGAGAGAATCGAGTTCGAGGTGGTGGACCTCGTGAGTCCCTACCACGCGCTCCTGGGCAGGCCGGCCCCGACCAAGTTCATGGCGGTGCCCCACTATGGATACCCGAAGATGAAGCCGCACTGGCCCAAAGGGGGTCATCACCATAGCCGGCGACTATCGCCGCTCCATGGACTGCGCCACGCAGAGCTCCAAGATGGCCCAGACGCTGGTCATCGCCACCGAGAAGCAGCTCATCCACGACGCCGTTGCCCTCGCCAAAGCCGCGCAGACGGACATGCCGGCCGGCGGCAACCCGGCTGGGACGACTCACTTCCAGCCGGCCGACAGCACCAAGAAGATCTCGCTGGACCCGGCACAGCCGGACAAGTACGTCACCATCGGTGCCGGCTTGAACAAGAAATAGGAAAGCGAGCTCACCAGCTTCCTCCGTGAGAATCGGGACATCTTCGCATGGAATCCAAGAGACATGCCGGGTGTGCCGAGGGAGTTGGCTGAGCACCACCTCCACGTCCGGCCTGAAGCCAAGCCGGTGAAGCGAGCCTCTCGGGCGCTTCGCCGAAGAACGACGGAAGGCCATCGGTGACGAAATCGCCCGGCTCCTAGCTGCCGGCTTCATCCTGGAAGTACTGCACCCGGACTGGTTGGCGAACCCGGTCCTGGTTTTGAAGAAGAACGGCTCTCGGCGCATGTGTATCGACTACACCAGCCCGAACAAGGCGTGCCCGAAGGACCCCTTCCCCTGCCGCGCATAGATCAAGTCATAGACTCGATCGCCGGCTGTGAACTCGTTGTCTTTTCTAGATGCCTATTCAGGCTACCACCGCATTCCTTTGAATCCGGCTGATCAAATAAAGACTTCGTTCATTACCCCGTACGGGGCTTACGCTACACGACTATGCCATTCGGCTTGAAAAATGCGGCGCCACCTATCAAAGGTGCATGCAAAAGTGTCTGCAGGATCAAATCGGCAGAAATGTTCACGCATATGTGGATGATGTCGTTGTAAAAACCAAGGAGATGCCTACCCTCCTTGATGACCTGAGAGAAACCTTCACCAATCTGCGAAGATTCCGGATGAAGCTCAACCCGGCCAAGTGCACTTTCGGCGTGCCAGCCGGCCAACTCCTGGGCTACCTCGTCTCTCGGCGAGGAATCGAAGCCAACCCGAGAGAAGATCGGTGCCATTGAGAAGATGGAGCTGCCGCGGTGCCTCAAGGACGTCCGGAAGTTCGCCGGTTGTCCGGCTTCCTTGAGCCGCTTCGTCGGCCGGGCTGGGGAGAAGGCACCGCCCGTATCGGTTGATGAGGAAGGCGGACAAGTTCGTCTGGTCACCACAGGCGGATGAAGCCTTCCGTGACTTAAAGCGCGTGCTCTCAACCGCGCCAATCCTCGCAACGCCGGGTTCAATGGAGCCGATGCTGTTGTACATCGCAGCCACCAACCGAGTGGTTAGCGTTGTCTTGGTGGTGGAGCGCAAAGAAGCCGAAAACAGAGAACAGCTGGTCCAGCGCCCAGTCTACTACCTCAGCGAAGTGCTCTCCCAGTCGAAGCAAAACTACCCTCACTACCAGAAGGTCACCTACGGTGTCTACATGGCGGCCAAGAAGCTCAAGCATTACTTCCAAGAACATCCTATCCGGGTGGTTGCCACAGCACCTCTGGCAGAAATCATCGGCAGCAAGGATGCCAACGGCCGAGTTGCCAAGTGGGCCCTGGAGCTAGCCGCCCACACCATCCTCTACGAGCCACGCACAGCCATCAAGTCGCGAGATCCTCGCGGACTTCTTCGTCGGCCCGGGCTGAGATGCGTACACCGCCGCTGTGCCGGATTCCACACATTGGAAGATGCACTTCGACGGCTCGAAGATGCGCAACGGCACCGGGAGCCGGCATCGTCATCACCTCTCCCAAGGGAGACCGGCTGGACTACGTCCTGCAGATCCACTTCGCCGCATCCAACAATGTGGCGGAGTATGAAGCGCTCATACATGGGCTGAAGCTGGCCAAGGAGATTGGCGTGCGTCGCATACTTTGCTTCGGCGACTCCGACTTGGTTATACAACAAGCATCTGGCGACTGGGACGCGAAGGACGCCAACATGGCCTCATACCGCTTCCATGTCCAGCAGCTATCCGGCTTCTTCGACGGCTGCGAGTTCCACCATGTGCCACGAGCAAACAATGAGGCGGCTGACGCCTTGTCCAAGATTGGCTCAACCCGGCAAGCCATTCCGCCGGGCATCGCCTTGGCGGTTATCAAGAAGCCGTCCATCATACCGTCACCGGATTCGGATTCAATATTCGTGCCGGCTGACCCGGGGGCTGCTCGGCCAAACCCGGGGCTTCATCGCCCAAGTCGGGGGCTAACAAGCCGAACCCGCCGGCTACCATGCCGAACCCGGGGACTTCTCAGTCCAACCCGGGGGCTTCATCGCCACACTCGGGGCTAGCAAGCCGAACCCGCCGGCTAGCAAGCCGAACCCGGCGACCATGCAGTCGAAGCCGGAGGCTCCCACGCGGGAGACCCTGTTGGTCAGCGTATTCGAGATAAGATGCGTACCTTCATGGGCACAAGAATTCCTCTCCTACCTCACCGACGGTGTGCTGCCTGATGACCAGTCCGGGCCGGGCAGATTGAGAGAAGGGCCAAGGCCTACACAATCATCAACCACGAGCTGTACAAACGCAGCGTAAGTGGGGTGTTCCAGCGGTGCGTCGAGCCGGCTGAAGGGATTGAACTCCTACGGGAAATCCATCGGGGCGAGTGCGGCCATCACGCCTCCTCCCGAGCCATAGTGGCCAAAGCCTTCCGGCACGGTTTTTGTCGGCCGACTGCGCTCGGAGACGCGGAAGAACCGGTGAAGAAGTGCAACGGCTGCCAACGCTTTGCCAAGCAAAGGAACACGCCGGCTTCCGCCTTGAAGACCATCCCCATTACCCGGCCATTTGCCGTATGGGGCTTGGATATGGTGGGCCCATTCAAAACAGCCCGAGGCGGCATGACTCATCTCTTGGTGATGATTGACAAGTTCACTAAGTGGATCGAAGCCAAGCCAATCAAGAAGCTGGACGGCTCCACGGCCGTCACATTCCTCAAAGAAATAATCGTGAGATATGGCTACCCGCATAGCATCATCACCGACAACGGCAGCAACTTCGCCGAAGGCATCTTCAAACGCTATCGCGGAGAGATGGGGATCCGGATGGACCTATCGTCCGTGGCGCACCCGGAGACCAACGGCCAAGTGGAGAAAGCCAACGGCTTGATCCTAGCCGGCATCCGGCCCGAGCTGGTGGAGCCGCTTGAGCGCTCAGCCGGCTGCTGGATTGAAGAGCTGCCCGGTGTCCTGTGGAGCTCGCGCACGACGCCAAACCGCTCGGTCGGGTTCACGCCCTTCTTCCTCGTATACGGGGCCGAAGCCGTCCCGCCGACCGATATCGAGCACGACGCGCCAAGAATCAAGCTCTACACGGAAGGCTGAAGCCAAAGAAGCTCGCGAAGATGGAGTCGACCTGGTTGAAGAGGTCCGGCTGATGGCCGAGTCCAGGTCAACCGTATATCAGCAAAGCCTCCGTCGCTACCACAGCCGGAAGGTCAAGACCTTAGTATTCCGAGAAGGAGACCTAGTGCTCCGGCTGATCCAGCGGACAGCCGGACAGCATAAACTAGCATCCCCATGGGAGGGTCCCTTCATCGTGAGCAAGGCAGTAGGCAATGATTCCTACTATCTCATAGATGCCCAAGAGGCTAAGAAAAACAAGCCGGACAAGGCCGACGAGGAGACTAAACGTCCCCGGAATGTCAGGTTACTCCGCCCATTTTACACATGAGAGCAGGAATGTATGTATCCCTTGTATCCCTTTTGTAAGCTATGAAAAGCACGCGCCAAGAGCGCCGTTCCCGACAAGTTTTTCGCGTACTTTACCTTGTTTCGCCAATTGGCTTGAACCCTCTCACTCGGTCGGCTCAGTAACGTGATCCGGTTTCCGACAGCCGGCTTCCGAACCAGCTACGGACCGCAACCCGGCTGTCCGGTCGGCGGGAGTAAGGCCTAGGGAGCCGGCACGCGAAAACGACTAAGGGAAAGAGTAAAAGCGAGTTGACTTGCAAACTTTCATAAAGTGTCGGATTGCCGAATTCAGCTCGTTCGACTGAAGTCATCGTCGGCCTCCCTCGGCGGCCCGCTCTTGATCCGGCGACGGATCGCAAGTCGGACGTACGGCCGGCAAGAGCACAGCCAAAGAGTGGGGCGGATAGGAAAAAGCGAACAAGTCGAAAGAAAGCAAGCCGGCACACAAATGATTAACAAACACATTAAAGTGTGCCTTAATAAAAGGATAATTATATTGTCTTACATATGCACCCGGCATCCCGGGATTTAACAAATTGTCTTGGCAAAAGCAACAATCAAAAGACGGAGTAAACTAAGCGCCGAGTGGAGGAGCATCGGTGAAGCCGGCGGCCGGGTCATCCTCGAGCACGTCCTCCGCCTCCTCATCGTCCATGTACTCTCCATCGGACAGAGGAGGGTTCGGGTCCGCGACGAAGAGGGCCTTGTCGACGAACTCGGCGATGGCGCTGGCTCGAGCAAGGCGGGCGGCCTTGAGATCGGCCGGGAGCTTGTCCTCCACGCTGGCTCGCCGGAACTCAAGCTGCCCCAGATCCACCTCGTTGTACCAAGAGAGGACGAAGGACAGCGCCATGTCGGCACCGGCGCGCGTGGCCGACTCCTTCCAGTCGAGGAAACGATCCGGTGCCCGTTCCATCGCAGCGACGAGGCCAGAGATATCTTGCGGCGCCGCCTCTTCAGGCCACAGCATGGGCACCAGCTCTTCGGCCGCCTTCCGAAGCTCCCAACCAAGCTTGGTGATGGGCTCGATGCGGGCACTCATGGACGCCAGATGATCCTCCATGGAGAAATACTCCGAGCTGCCCTCGCCAGTCGCCTGCCTCCGAGACTCGCGCTCAACGCCAACGGCTGCCAAGGCCGCATCCTGCGTCTCTGGGAAGGCCGCTGCGGGAAGAAACATGTCAGAAACAAGCAAGACTAAACAAGCCGAAATAAGCTGAAAAATGCAAATTTTCGAAGTCCTAAAGTAAGCCTGGCGGCAGCCGGCACGAACCGACTGCCCCCAGCCCGAAGATGGAGATAGCGAAAGAAGATAAGTTTCAGCTGCCGGCTACCAACCAAGCTGGCAGCCGACAGCCGAAAGCCGGCAAAGGGAAGGAAACACAGAGACACTCACCCGACAAGCCGCGATCAAGCGCGCCAATCCCCTCCGTCCAGCGCTTGGCGGTGGCAGTCAGCTCCGTGGACTTGGTGGAGACCTCCTCCTGAAGCGCAAGCCGTTGCCGCTCCACTTCGTCCAGCCGCCTGCTCAGCTCCGCCAGCTTGTCCTCCCCGTCCTTCTTGAGGGCAGCGAGCTCCTTGAGATGGTTCTGCTCCAGCTGGCGCAGCCGCGTCAGCTCCTGATCAGCCAGCTTAAGCTTGCGGGCGGCGGATCGGCCCGCCTCCTCGCTCACGGCGCACTGGTCGCGAGCGGCTCGGAGATCCGACTCCAGCTGCGGGACCTTGGCGGCTTCAACTACAAGTCGGCCAGAAAGAAATGTCAGCCAACCAAGATTAGAAAGAAAACAAGATATCAAGTCGAAAGAAGCGAAGAGCTCACCCTTGGCGGCTTCCAGCTCGCGGGCCAAGACGGCCTTGTCCAGCTTGGCCTTGTGGTAATGGGTCACGGCACGGTTGTACAGATTGGTGCGCCGATCCGCCACAGCCTAGGGGAGAAGGGGGAAAGTTAGTCAATCAAGCGAAACCCGGGCCGGCTCCAAGCAGCCGGCCCATGCCTCGGAGGGCTACCAGGATAATAATCAGATCAAAAACAGTCGAAGCTTACCTTGCTGGCTTCCTCCACCTTGGCGACGTCAGCCGCGGCCCCGGTTGCCATGGCCTTGAGGTTGGCCTGCAGGCCGGAGAAGAACATCTCCACCGATGCTTGGCCAGGGTTCCCCTCCCGGCTGGTCACCTCGTAGGAGTCGGCGCGGAGCCACGCCTGCTCCATGGTGGCAGCCGAGCCGAGGCTGGAGTCGGAGGCGGACGGCACCTGAAGAAGAAGTGCGCCCTTGGCCACGTGCAGGCCTTGCGGCGACGCCGTTGGGGTCCCCGTCCTCACCAGCGCGCGCGAGTCGGCGCCCTCCGTGCGCACCGGTTCGTCGCTTGCCGGCTCCCGTCGAGCCGGCTCCTCCGTCGTCGGCTGCGGTGGCGGCATCGCTCCGGGCGCAGCAGATGGCCCAGCCGGCCCAGTCGCCTCCGGCGCCTGAGGTGCCTCCTCCGGACTTTCGTCCAGCACCACCACGCTCGGCCTGGCTCCGGCTCCAATCGTGGGCGGCGCAGCCCTCCCGGCTCCGGTTCCGGTCGCAGGCGGTGCGGAGCTGCCGGCTCCGGTTCCGGTCGATGGCGGCATTCCCAGACCAGCCCCAGCAGCTGGGCCAAGAGGACGAGTCCGGCCTGGGAACATGTCGTCCAGCGTCGCCTGGCGGGCCGGCTCAGCCCGCGTGCCGCGATCAGGCGCTGAGGCCAGCGGCACGGCGAAGGAAGGCGCCCCTGCGGCAGGCGGCGGCGGTGTAGATGCGCGCGAGGAAAGCTGCGGCGTCCGCTCCCTCTCGCCGGCGGGGAAGCGGCGACACAACGCGCGGAGCCTGCCGGGAGCCGCCGCCCGGGCAAACTTGATAGGGGCCCTAGCCGGATAAACGAGAGAGATAGTAAGCACAAAAGTAAGGAAAGAAAAGGAATCAAACAAGAAAAAGAGAGAAAGAACTCACCCGGCCTTCTCCGGGACCATCTTCGGCTGCAGCCGGCGCTGTTTCTTCGCCTTCGCCTCCAAGGCGGCGGTGGAGCCGGCTCGCTTCGTGCCCTTGGGCGCCGAAGTCGCCGTGGTGCTTGGCGGCCTCGCACGCAGAGGCACGGCAGCTATGGGCCCCGTGCCAGACGTCGCCGGCTCCACCTCCTCCTCCTGCTGCTCTGGAGAAGGGGGCGGGTTGTGCTCCCCCTGGCCGCCTAGATCAGGCGCCTGCGGCAGGTCGTCGTCGCCGGCATGCTCGCCGGCTTGGTCCGCCGGATCGACGAGATCCGGCGTCCACCTCTTCGTCGCCAGGTCGCCGTCTTCGGCGTTCGGCGCTCAAAAGCTAGAAGACGGAAAAAATATGAACATATGACAAACCGGAAGTCGGCAGAAGAAAAGGAAGTCGGCCTCGCAGCCGCAAGCCGGAAAATGGCAGAAACATGAGACTTACCCGCGCCGGCGGATGCTCCTGTCGCGAGGCGCCGGCCCGTAGCTCCAGCTCTCCGTCATGTTCGCCTTGGTGATGTGGTTCACCCGGCTGGCCACTCGGGCCTTGTTGAGCGGCGCCTTGGACGTCCGGTTCGGATCGAACCGGCCGGACATGTGCCCAATCTTGTGGGAGCGCATCCGGAGCGGCAGCACGCGGCGCTCGGCGATGGTGCGAGAGGAGATCCTCGGCGGTCGGCCCGCCTTTAGTGGCTGTCGCCGGGAAATCCCACGACAGGTTCACCTCGGCGTCCGGATCCGTCGAGCGAGCGTTGTGGCTCCGGTTGATCCGGCCGGCTCGGAGGAGCCGGGTTGAACTCCGGCAAATTGATCCGGTCGACGAGCGCCCCGTCGTTGCGCACGTAGAAGAATGACATCTGCCAATTCTTCACCGAGTCGACGGTGGGGATTTTGGGGAAAGGCGTACCGGGCCGGGTGTAGATCGAGGCGGCGGCCGAGGCCCGCAGGAGGCCGTCATTGGTTTGGGCCTTCAAGTAGAAGAGCCGGCTCCAGAAGTCGATGTCGGGCCACAGGCCGGCGTAAGCCTCCATGAACGCGACGTAGCAGCTCGGGAGGACGCACGCGTTGGCCGGCGAGTGGTGCGGCCGAAGGCCGAAATGGTCGAGGAACCGCCGGAAGAAGGTTGAAGCCGGCAGGCCCAGCCCGCGGTCGAGATGCGCGCCGAAAACGACGCGCTCGCCGGGCTCCGGCTTGGGCTCCGTCTCCTTGCCAGGCTCCCGCGTGATCACCCCCCGCGGGATCCGCCGGAGGCGCACCAGGCGCTCGATGTCGTCCTCCCGCATGTAGGAGCCCCTCCAAGATCCGGCCGGGGGACGCCATTGACGAGGCCGAAGAAGAAGAAGACGACCACGAAAGGTGGAACGGCGAGGAGGAACCTTGCGACCGCGGCGGCGGCGGCAGCGGGCTGCGGACGCTCCGTCGAGACGCGCGGCCCCGTGACGCCGGATTGATGGAGCGGCGGCGGCGGAACGGTGGAGTTTCGGTCGCCGGAGTTCGCCAGCGGAAGACGCTCGCCGGAGCAGCGAAGAGCTTGGGCGCGCGGAGAGCAGCGGAGGCAGGGGCGCGAGGAAGAAGAAGTGAGCAAGTGCCGCCTCGGTACCCTCCCCCGCGGCATTTATAGCCGACCGCGGCGGGCAAGTTGGCCTCCACGTGGCGATCGTGGGCCACGTCTCCGGATTTCCTGCGCAGTAACTCCCCCACGATCGCTACGGTTATCGAAACGGCCACACCACGTCGCCCACGACCGCATCGGATCCGGAGGGACATTGATGTGACCGGACGAACCGACGGCCAGGCCAGGCGTCAGACCAGTCAAGTCGGGCGCAGGACCCGAGGCGGCGGAGACTCCGGCGCGCAGCAAGCCGGAGCCGGACGAAAAGTTCCACTCGAACTAAAACTCTTCGGCAAGGCGGAGGCGCCATCAAATCTTGCAAGAAAGCAAAAACTATACAAGTGTAAAAAGCGGCCGGCTAGAAGCAGCCGGCAAGAACGAGCCGGATGAGGGCGCAGCCGGCTAAAAGGAAATCCTCAGTCGGCCCCTCCCAGTGCCGTCAAATATATTCATGAAGCCGGAAAACCTGCCTAGGTCCTTCTAAACGCAGGACCTTGCCGGCTTCGGGGGCTAATGTCGGGGGAAGACCCCGGGTAGGGCAATGGACGCGGAGCAGCCGGCTGGCCACTGGCCGGCTCGCGGCAAAGGCCAGCTGAGGAGCAGCCGGCTGGCGCCGTGGCCGGCTGGTCCGGAAGCCGGCTGGCTCTAGGTCCTAGTCGGCTTAGCTACGGCCGCCAATGCTGTAGTTGGGCCGGCTTCTACAAGCCATATCTGACTGGGGGTCCGAACCTCGGACCGACTCGAGGCCGGCGAGTCTTGCACGAGAAGGAACCGGGTTGGTGATCCGGGTTCCCAAAGTCCACGCCGACTTCATCTTCCGTAAAGCGCGGGGCACCGTGGAGCAATAGTGCCACGCGCCGGACAGGCCATCATGGCTTACGACGCGCCGTACGGGCTACGGTGGGCGACGGCGACAGAGACACTTCCTCTCCATACCGCCGACTCGAGCAGCCGGATGGGACAGAGCCACGACGCCTCAACGGCTCCCGACGTCACCGCCTCGGGAAGGAGCGGAAGCCGAAGCCGGCCAAGCCGGCCGGTAGACTATAGGGTCTTATATGTAAAGTGCCGGTGCCTATATAAGCCGCACTACCCCTCTCGTGCGGGGAGGATCGAACACTTATTGCTTTCACCTACCCACGGCGCTGCCCCGTGAGAGAGACCATCGTCTCCCTTAGCCTCTCGGGGCCAGCCGGATACGGCTCTAGGAGCACCATTGTACTGTGTGATCACCTTATACACTCATAGCAGGAGTAGAGGTTTTACCTCCACCGGAGGGCCTCGAACCTGGGTACGTCGCCGTGTCGCTCGTGCCCAAACCCGCTTCCGGATACCGCCGTGAGATCTCTCAGGAGCCCCTTCGATTAGCCACCCTATGGCATATGCCGTGACGATACCACGACAGACGGCACGCCAGTCACCTACGGGGATCTGCCTGACGACCTCAAGAAGCAATACAACGAGATCAAGGCTACCCTCGAAGCCGACCTCATCGGCTCTTTTCAGAGAACCCGTTCCGGTGGCATCAGATGGAAGGGGTTCTCACCGCAAGGTGCGCTCGATGGGATAGACCTCTCAACCCCGTCGGAGGAACGCACCGGGGGTCTGCGGCAGGAGATCAACTACCTGGTGGCTCACTCGCTACACCGCCACTCTGAGAACTTGGTCAACGTGTTGGAGCGTGTCGCTCGCGCGTGATCCAGGAGATCATGAGCCACCGGTACTCGCCGTCGGGACCAGCTCTCGGGACGCATCAAGGAGAGTTGCCATTCCGGTCCCGTCCACCGCTGCCATTTGCGTTGGCAGCACCGAGCTGAAGTGCCGACTACACCGGCATTCCTCGTCTACGGGATTGGTGGCGACCCTAGTGACTACCGGTTCTTAATGGAGGCGCCTAAGGAGATCCCTCATGGATACGCGTGCATGTATGTGCCGGATTGTGGCGGCTGGGCACTCACAAACCAGGCCACAACATCGGGGACTCCGGCGAAGACAGGAGGAAAGTCGGCGACCGAGCAGACGTGGCTAACTAAATACGCCACGCCGACGAAACTCCCGAGCCCAGCTCCTGCAGATGGCTCAGAGCTGGAAAAGCAAACATGGCAGGCCAAGTACGCCACCCCGGCGAACCTTCAGAGTGCAACTCCTACGGCCAGACACGGCGGATCGGATCGGTACCATGCCGAGAGACCGGTTCGGCATGATGCCGAAAAGAAGGGCGATCGGCTATTCCAAGCCGTACCACGACGATTACGAGATGATCCCGCTGCCACCTAAATATCGGCTCCACGACTTCTCCAAATTCAGTGGATCGGATGGCTCCAGCTCCATCGAGCACGTCAGCCGATATTTGGCTCAACTAGGACCGGCTTCAGTGTCGGATCAGCTACGCGTGAGGCTCTTTTCACAGTCCCTCACGGGATCGGCTTTTGGATGGTACACCTCCTTGCCAGCAAACTCCATCCAAACTTGGAAGCAATTGGAAGAACGGTTCCATATGCAATACCATTCAGAAGCTTCCGAGTCTGGCATTGCCGATCTAGCACAACTACGTCAGAAGCGCGGGGAAACGGTGACGGAATACATCCAGCGCTTCGAGAATCTTAGGAACCGATGTTATTCGGTTCGTATAACTGAAAAGGAAGCGATCGAGTTGGCAGTAGCGAGGCCTTGCGACACAGCTCAAGGACATGGCCTCCCAAGCAGATTATCCCTCGGCGGCGCACATGGTTCGAAACTATCGGCATATGAACAGCGCCACCCCGACCTGTACCAAGACAAGTTCAAGCGTGCGGTAGTTATGGTCGATACGGAGGAGGATGAAGTGCCCGCGGGAGGCCAAGAGATAGCAGTGGCTGAGTGGACTCGGGGGGAACCCCGTGGCCTCGCAAATGGGTAAAGCCACCGGGGCCGCCCGGGGGATTTGATTTTGACATAACCAAGACTGAACAAATCTTCGACCTCCTGCTCAAGGAGAAACGAGTTGACGATTCCTGAAGGTCTCAAGTTCCCCACGGCGAAAGAGCTAAACGGAAAGCCGTATCGCAAATTCCACAACTCGCTTTCCCATGCCACCAACGACCGCCGGGTGTGGCGTCAGCACATCCAAGCGGCGATAGAGAAGGGGCGGCTAATTTTCAACCAGTACGCCATGAAGGTCGACACCCAACCCTTCCCCGCCGTTAACATGGTAGAAATCATCTACCCTAAAGGTTGCCAGCCAGGTCTCTCGTTCAGCATCAACATGGTAGGACCTGGAAACCACTCTGGCAAAGATGGAGATGAGGGCAGCTGCTCTCATAGCAAGGACACAGAGGAGGCCGCTCCACGCGATCGGCTCCATCATGATGGCAAGCGCTATGTCACGGAGGGAGAGGTGAAGAATATAAGATATCGGCGACCCCTCTCGATCACCTCCTCAACAAATATGTGAGTCAGTATGACCAACGCCGGCGACCCAATTACGATGATAGAGGAGATCGTCTGGCTAGAGAAGCCAGAAGATATCGTCGGCAGAATCGCGATGAGGAGGAGCACGAGCGCTGTGCCATGGAAGCATCAAGGGAGCAAGATGACAACGCCAGGCATTGGGACTGCCCCTTCTTCAGACACTCGCTGGGATTCAGGAATGAGCCGATTGCCCACAATCGGCAATTGCCCAGAATGCAATCGAAAAAGAAGGAGGCAGCCAACGTGTCCGTGTTCGAGCGCCTAGGGCCTCTCCCGCCACAAAGCAAACGCGCCGAGTCACCTCGTTGGGCAGATCTTGAAGATTCAGAAGACGAGGGAGAAGTGGAAGAAGACAGGTACCACCGGCCAAGGTGGTGCCCTGACGGACTCAGCCGTTCCCAAAAGCGCAGGGTTCAGCGATTGCGCGGCCTGGAGGAAGCCGAAAGGTTGTACCTGCACACGCTAAGGAAGGCACGGCCTGATCTGGCTGCAAAGGTTCAGCGAACCCTGGATGAAGAGGGTCGTCCACGGAAAATGGAGTGGCGCCCCAAACAGAGGAAAGCCGATGATGAGACATCGGCTGGCACAAACATGGTACTCATCTTGTCGACAGAGCTTAGCCCTCCACGACTCTCCGGAGCACTCAAGGTGGACGACAGCAAGCGCATCAAGTCAGAGGTTGGGTTGGTTTCATCCAGTCTGACCAAGTAGCAAGATCAAACCAATGAGCAAACCAGGAGAGGCTGATCCTTGTGATCGGCCCCAAAAAATTTACGAAGGGAACTTACAAAACCTTCAACAAGCAAGCAACGTGGAGGCCGATTCCAGCAATCGGCCAAAATTATCCTCACCTACCTTTCTGCCTGGGTTCAACATGTTATCCAACAGAGCCGATACCATCAATTTTCTTGACAGAATCGGCTCGGGGGGGCACCCAGGTATATGAAAATACGAGGATATGCAACAGAAGCATCTCATCTTTTGTTGATGGGTATTGGAATATGGGGGCCGATGCACAGGTCGGCTGTAATAAAAGTGAAAATTTGAAAATTTTCGAACACAGCCGATGCAGCAGGCATCGACTTAAGGACATGAAAGCCGATGCATGGCCATCGACTCAAGGGAGATTTCTTCAAGGACAATGTCAGGAGCAGCATGGGCGTGCGGATCAGGTCAAGTATGGATTGCATCAGGTCCATCAAAGGAAAGGAGCCTATCTGGCCGGCGGAAGCCGAAGAAACTCGGGGGGCAGCTCACCTTGAGGGCTCTGCTGCTTGGGAAGCCGATGTATGTTTAAATCGGCTAGCTCGGCATAAGGAGCTCCCTCGGACATGATCGAGCCTAGGTCCATACAGCTACGCTTTGCCTTGGCCGAGACTCGGGGGCAACAAGCCCGGAAGATGCCTCGTTTTTAAGAGCCGATTAGGGTCACTTCGGCTGCGGCTGCATCATGGTCGTCTCGGGGAGGAACTCGGGAAGGAAAAGCCGTCGTCTAGTACAGGGCTGGGACCTGTGCTTGTTGCTGCAAGAAAAGGAAAGAAGTCCGACGCGTTGCTATCGGTCTTAGCATGACAAACGGAGGGAATGAAATTGGAGCGATTAAAGGATGAATGGAAAGAACAATTTCATTAATTCCAAGGAGCGGCTTTACAAGGAAGAGCCGATGGCTCTCAAAAGAGGGATCTGGTGCCTAGTGCACTTGCTACTACTAGTCCTATACTACTAGTCGTCGCTGTCCTCGTCATCGCCGCCGTCGACGTCGTCGGCGCTCGCTCCCGAGGAGCTCCTCGTCGCTGCTGCCCCGGCCCTTGGCCGGAGCCTCTTCCTCCTCGTCATCGTCATCATCCTCGCTGTCCGCCCAGGAGCGGAAGCGCTTGGTCGGCGGATACCCGATGGAGGAGGAGGAGTCATCCTCCTCCTCTTCCTCTTCGTCATCGTCTTCGTCCTCGTTGTCCGCCCACATGCGGGGGCGCTTCTTCGGCGGGAGCTTGGCGGAGGGGGAGGCCTTGGCCTTCGCTACTTCTCCTTCTTTCTCCTCCTTGTCGGAGGAGAAGGGATTCACTGTGGGGTGGAGGCTGTCCTCGTTCTTCTTCTTCGGCGAAGATTGGAGGAAGAGTTTTGAGAAGGAAGAGGAAGAGGAAGACATCGCTACAGGAGGAGAGGGTTTTTTGGTGCCGATAGCTGGGATGGAATAGAGGATAAAGAGAGCTAACCGAGTCGGCACGGTTAAATAATGAGAAATCTGGTGAAGGTTTAATGCCATTACGGCTTCCAAGGGATCGATGCTAAAGCTGTCAGAATTTTTAGAGAAGCTGAGAAGACAGGGCATAATGATGACGGATGCTGTAACGGCTCTGCTCTGCCACGACATGACCCTTCGAAGAGAAGAGCATGATGATTTTGGAAATAATATTTCCAAAACCAGGGGGCATGTGTTATCACCAGAATTTGACCAAGTCAGAGGTGGGCCGCGATCAAGATGAGCTTAAGGAAATATACGTGGAGAATTATATGAATCGGCCTGTTATACCAAGTTGGGCTTAATTGCCCGTGTATCTGTAACATATTAGATCTATTTTAGTTTAGAGATAGAATCTTAGTCGTGCACGGTTTAGTGCATGCCCTCATTAGAAAGTCCCCTGGACTATAAATATGTACCTAGGGTTTATGGAATAAACAACAACTCACGTTCAACCCCAAAAACAAACCAATCTCGGCGCATCGCCAACTCCTTCGTCTCGAGGGTTTCTATCAGGTAAGCGACATGCTGCCTAGATCGCATCTTGCGATCTAGGCAGCACAAGCCCACGTTGTTCATGCGTTGCTCGTACTTGAAGCGCTTTTGATGGCGAGCAACGTAGTTATCATTAGATGTGTTAGGGTTAGCATTGTTCTTCGTTTAAGCATGCTTACGTAGTGCAACCCTTGCATATCTAGCCGCCCTCACGCCTATCTCAGGTGTGGGGGCGGCACCCCGCTTGATCATTATTTAGTAGATCCGATCCGTTACGATTGCTCCTTGTTCTACAAGGATTAGTTTAATATCCGCAATAGTTAGGCCTTACAATGGGGGGAGGATCCAGTGGCACGTAGGGTGGCGTTCGCAAGTCCTAAACGGGATGTTCCTAGGATCAACTTCATGTTGGTTTTCTGGCCTTGTTTAGGATCGGCTTACGAGCATCGTGCGTGGCCGCAAGGCCCAACCTGGAGTAGGATGATCCGATTATGCGGTGAAAACCCTAAATCGTCGTAGATCTCATTAGCTTCATCTTGATCAAGCAGGACCACCAAGTATTCGTGCACCCCGTACGGATCATGGGTGGATCGGCTCTTTGAGCCGATTCACGGGATAACCTGAGAGCCGATCGAGGCTCGTATTTAACGTTTACATGTATGCCCTGCGGGAAACTAAGCGAGGCATCCTCATCACCTTCCCGACCGGGTATAGGTCGGGTGGCACGCCCTTGCACTTCGCAACGCCGCGTGTGACCAGAAGAGCATTGCGGGCCGTCGCTCGGAGGGGTCTCAGCCAGCCGCAGCTCTAGGCTCCCCCCGGCTCTACAGTGTTGACAAGGCCGCTGCCCGCCGGTGGGTTTTGGCAGTCAACAGGTAATTATATACTTTATATAATAATAATGCAGATGAATCGGCAATGGATGTACGGTAACCGACTCTGTGATGAGTTCATTACGGCTTTGAATGATTTCCTCGTTGTGGCTAATGCGAACAAGCAGGGGGTTTTGTTATATGTCCATGTGCTGCCTATAAGAATCAGAAGGGTTACTCTTCCTCAAGAATCGTTCACGTGCACCTGCTTCGGCACGGTTTCATGCCAAGCTATAATTGTTGGACCAAGCATGGAGAAAGAGGGGTTCGAATGGAAGAAAATGAAGAAGCGGATGATGAAAACTATCCTGATCATTTCGGTGATACTTTCATGGAGGATGCTGAAGGAGGGGAAGCAGAAGGGGAAGGTGAAGAAGAGGCACGTGATGAGCCCGCCGATGATCTTGGTCGGACCATTGCTGATGTACAGAGAGACTGCGAAACTGAAAAGGAGAGGGAGAATTTGGATCTCATGTTAGGGGATCACAAAAAGTCGCTGTACCCAGGATGCGATAATGGTCTGAAAAAGCTGGGCTGCACACTGGATTTGCTGAAATGGAAGGCACAGTAAGGTCTATCTGACTCGGGATTTAAAAAGTTGTTGAAAATGATGAAGAATATGTTTCCAAAGAATAATGAGTTGCCCGACAGTACATACGAAGCAAAGAAGATTGTCTATCCTCTATGTTTAGAGGTTTAGAAGATACATGCATGCACTAACGACTGCATCCTCTACCTTGGTGAATACGAGAATTTGAATGAATGTCCGGTATGCACTGCATTGCGTTATAAGATCAGAGGAGATGACCCTGGTGACGATCTTGAGGGCGAGAAACCCAGGAAGAGGGTTCTCGCCAAGGTGATGTGGTATGCTCCTATAATACCACGGTTAAAACGTCTGTTCAGGAACAAAGAGCATGCCAAGTTGTTGCGATGGCACAAAGAGGACCGTAAGTCGGACGGGGAGTTGAGACACCCCACTGATGGAACAAAATGGAAAAAGATCAACAGAGAGTTCAAAGATTTTGCAGGTGATGCAAGGAACTTAAGATTTGGTCTAAGTACAGATGGCATGAATCCTTTTGGCGAGCAGAGCTGCAGCCATAGCACCCGGCCCGTGACTCTATGCATCTACAACCTTCCTCCTTGGTTGTGCATGAAGCGAAAGTTCATTATGATGTCAGTGCTCATCCAAGGCCCGAGGCAACCCGACAACGACATCGATGTGTACCTAAGACCATTAGTTGATGAACTTTTACAGTTGTGGGGCAGACCTGGTGTACGTGTGTCGAATGAGCACAAAGAAGAGGAATTTTACCTACGAGCACTGCTTTTCGTAACCATCAATGATTGGCCTGCTCTTAGTAATCTTTAGGGATAGACAAATAAGGGATACAAGGCATGCACGCACTGCTTACATGAGACTGAAAGTATATATTTGGCTAGTTGTAAGAAGAATGTGTACCTGGGGCATCGTCGATTTCTTGCCCGCATCATAACTTAGAAAGAAAGGCAAGCATTTCAATGGCAAGGCAGATCACCGACCGAAGCCTACGGAACGTACTGGTGCTGATGTATTTGATATGGTCAAGGATTTGAAAGTCATCTTTGGAAAGGGTCCTGGCGGACAATAAGTTCCGCAGGGAGTTGACGGGCACGCACCCATGTGGAAGAAGAAATCTATATTTTGGGAGCTTGAATATTGGAAATTCCTAGATGTTCGCTCTGCAATCGACGTGATGCATGTTACGAAGAATATTTGCGTGAACCTGCTAAGCATCTTGGACGTGCATGGGAAGACAAATGATACAAAGGAAGCATGATAGGACCAACAATGTTTGATAGACCCAAAAGACCGGCATCTGGAACGGTTTCAAGGTCGTGCCAGCTACGCTCTTACCAAAGAAGAGAAGATCATCTTTTTTGAATGCCTAAGCAGTATGAAGGTCCCGTTTTGCTTCTCGTCGAATATAAAGGGAATAATAAATATGGCGGAGAAAAAGTTCCAAAACCTGAAGTCTCACGACCGCCACGTGATTATGACGCAATTGCTTCCGATTGCTTTGAGGGGGCTCCTACCGGAAAATGTTCGAGCAGCGATTGTGAAGCTATGTGCATTCCTCAATGCAATCTCTCAGAATGTAATCAATCCTGAAGATCTACCACGGTTACAGAACGATGTCGTCCAATGCCTTGTCAGTTTCGAGTTGGTGTTCCCACCATCCTTCTTCAATATTATGACGCACCTCCTGGTTCACCTAGTCGAAGAGATTTCCATTCTTGGTCCTGTATTTCTACACAATATGTTCCCCTTTGAGAGGTTCATGGGAATATTAAAGAAATATGTTCGTAACCGTGATAGGCCAGAAGGAAGCATCGCCAAGGGCTATGGAACAGAGGAGGTAATTGAGTTTTGTGTTGACTATATGTTCCTGACCTTAAACCGATTGGTCTTCCTCAATCGCGGCACGAGGGGAGACTAAGTGAAAAGGCACGATCGGAAGGAAATCAACGATATGTATGGACGACCATTCTATGACTGAAGCACACCACACAGTTCTACAAAATTCCAGCATGGTGGCTCCGTACTTCGAGGAACACAAGAATATTTTACGCTCGAACAACCCGGGGAAGCCTGAATCCTGGATTACAAAGGTCCACATGGATACTTTCGGCGGTTGGTTGCGAAAACATTTAATGAGTGACAATGATGTTGAAGATCAGCTGTACATGTTGGCCAAGTCACCATCTTCGACTATATCGACTTTCCAAGGGTACAATAAAAATGGGAATACATTTTACACGATCGCCCAAGATAAAAAGAGCACCTACCAAAACAGTGGTGTCCGCTTTGATGCAGCAACCGAGAATGGGCAAAAGGTCACATATTATGGTTACATAGAGGAGATATGGGAACTTGACTATGGACCCTCCTTTAATGTCCCTTTGTTCTGGTGCAAATGGTTCAAGCTAACAGGAGGTGGGGTAAAGGTGGATGAGCAATACGGAATGACAATGGTGGATTTCAACAATCTTGGTTACCTTGACGAACCATTCGTCCTAGTCAAAGATGTTTCTCAGGTTTTCTATGTGAAGGACATGAGTAGCAAATCGAGAAAAAGAAAGATAAGAAAACGAGTACATCATGCGATGATCCAAAGCGCCACATAGTTCTTTCAGGAAAAAGAAACATCATGGAAGTGGAGGACAAGACAGACATGTCACAAGATTATAATAAGTTTGGTGAAATTCCGCCCTTGAAAGTGAACACTGACCCAAGCATTAGGTTAAATGATGAGGATGCTCCATGGTTACGGCACAATCGTAAGCAAGGGTACAAGGGAAGAAATGATGTGTAATAATTTATTGTACCAAACTTTATTGAGAAAAATTTATTCCAAACTTTGTATGGATCATGTGAATTATATTATCTGTGATGTGTTTGGTGTCCATGCATTTTTCAATGATTCGATTGATTCGAGATACCACTGATGATACATGAAATTTGAACTACAACCAATGATGTGAAGGACATGTCTAGGCCTAGGAGTACATCTTGGAATGTTGGAGTGATTTATTCATACTCGTGCCTAGGCCTATAATATGCACACTTGTAGTCTTCGTAGTCGTCGCTGTTGTACTGGTAGTCGTCGCCTCCTAAGTTGCCGCAGTCGTCATCGTTGTCGTCGGGTGGCGCTCGTGGCTCGAACCTCGACTGGTACTGAGGGTAGCGCATGCGGGAGATATCGCCAGTCGTGATGTAGTCCATGCCGCTCTGTAGAGTCCAGCCGCCCACCATAGCCGACGGCCGACCTCGTGGAAGTTCCCAGGAGGCAGATCGTTCTCCTCATACCTGACGAGCACCCTCTCACGCCGAGTGATGAAGAAGGCGTTCCAAGTCTGCTGGTTGTCGGGATGCCAGCCGGGATTCATCCACTGCTCCGGCGTGAGGTCGAGGCAGTGGTGGTTCGTGATGGCCGCCTGACGCGCAGTACCCTCAGGGACGGGAGGGACCGGCACACCTCCGACGCTTAGGCTCCAGCTGGCGGGGACGCTGTAGCCCGGTGGGCAAGGGTAGTTCGAGGCGCAAAGCTCCTCCACCTGCTGGTAGGTTAGAGTGGGCACGGTGGATGCCATGAGACAGTGATGATAGATTGTAGAGATGTGATAATGCTGGCCAAGCCGAGCTACATATATATAATGAGAAATGGCGAGAAAAACGGGGACGGGAAGACAGGAGACGGGAAGACAGAGGCGGGATGAAATAGCGGGAACCGGGGGGAATGGAGGGAAGACAGGAGGCGGGGGAAGACAGAGGGGGGAAGCAATGATGGGAAGAATTGGCGGTAAGAAATGGCGGGAATAAATGGCGGGAAGCGGGGGGAATTTTTTTGATATATTATTTGTATTTTTCTGATTTGAAATAAATTAGTTTTATTTTTTTGAATATTTTATCTTATTTGCATTTTTTTGAAGTGAATTCATTTTATTTTTCTGAATATTTTGATATATAATTTGTATTTTTCTGATTTGAAATAAATTAGTTTTATTTTTCTGAATTTTTTGATATATTATTTGTATTTATTTGATTTAAAATAAATTGTTTTTATTTTTCTAAATATTTTGATACATTATTCGTATTTTGTTAATTTGAAATAAATTATTTTTATTTTTCTGAATATTTTAATATATTATCTGTATTTTTCTGATTTGAAATGAATTAGTTTTATTTTTCTAAATATTTTAATATATTATTTGTATTTTTCTGATTTGAAATGAATTAGTTTTATTTTTCTGAATATTTTGATATATTATTTGTATTTTTATGATTTGAAATGAATTAGTTTTATTTTTCTGAATATTTTGATATATTATTTGTATTTATCTAATTTGAAATGAATTACTTATGAAAAAAAGCCCAACCGCGACTAAAGCCTTTTCCGCGCGGGAACCAAAAGCCCAGCGAAAAAACGCTTTAGTCGCGGTTAGTTTCACCAACTGCGACTAAAGGGCCAAAAATATAAATATCGCGCGAACCGCCGCTCTGTTTCACAGTGTTCACTCCTCGAAGATGTCGGCGCCGATCGAAGACGACGACGCCGTCAGGCCGCTCCTAACCATCACGCCGTCGCTCGCCGCCGTCCTCGCCGCCGTCGCCGCGTACGTAGCCTTCTCGCCGGCCAGCTGCAGCGTCGCGCGCGCGCTCGCCTCTCCAGCCGTCACGCCGCACCTCACCGCCGTCCTCGTCGCCCCTCGTCGGCCGCCGACGCCGCCCCTCGCAGGCCTCGCCCCGGCCGTACCTCGCCGCGCGCCGCCCTCCGCACATGCACAAAGAGAACTAGAGAGAGAGCCCCGACCGGCCTCTCTTATTTTAAAAAAAATTGGTGAATTTTTTAAAACTTAAAATCGATTAACTGGTTGTAAATTAAAATTGGTTATTGGTATTTTCTGTTGTAAATTAATATTGATTATTGTTGATTTTTTTGTAAATAAATTAGCCCCAGCCTCTTTAATTTGGTGATTGTTGTTTAATAATAAAAGTATACTTTTTATTTAATTGTTGTAAATAAAAGTATATTTATTGTTGTAAAAATATATTTGGTGATTTATTGTTAATAAATCTTTCTATATTGTTATTAATTTGTTAATTATTATTGTTGTTAATTTGTTAATTTTTAATTATTGTTGTTATATATCTTCATGAGTCTCCCGGGCCCTCGCAGCCCTCGCCGCAGCAGTCGCCGGCGCCTCGCCGTCCTCGTCGTAGAGCCGCTCGCTCGCACAGCGCCGCCGCCCTCGTCGCCCTCTCTCTCCCTCGCAGCAGAGCAGGTAATTAGGGTGTTGTCCTCGCCGCCCTCTCCGTATACGTGCCCTCCTCGCCTCCCTCTCCGAATAGGGCTTAGGGTTAATTAGGGTGTCGTCCTCCCCGCCCTCTCCGTATACGTGCCCTCCTAGCTGCCCGTCATCGCCACCCTCTCCGTATACGTGCCCTCCTCGCCGCCCTCGCCGCCGTTCGGAGTAGTTCCTCCACCGTGAGCGTCCTCACGCCATTTGGAGTAGTTCCGCCACCGCCTCTCCCTTTCGTCACCATTCGGAGTAGTTCCACCACCGCGCGCGTCCTCACGCCACACTACTACAATTTTTTTATAGAATTAGTTTTTACAGAATATGTCTTCAGGAGTGACATATGACGGACGATAGAGACCCGATTTTGGATAACTATGATCCGGAAGCTGAAGCACATATAAACGACATCATAAACGGTGATATTCCCTATGTGCCGCCAGAAGATGAAGAAGATGATGTTTCTTCTTATCTAAACCTTGACGGTGATGGTGAAGGTGAAGGTCAAGAAGGCATGGACATTGTTGAAACGTTTGCAGGAGGGCAAACAAACAATGATCTCGAATTCCAAACAACCACCTCCGGCGAGGTATATATATACATTGAGCCTCTGGTGATACAAATTTACTGATTTGAATAAATATGTATTAACGCGACTATTTTTCTGTTTTTTGCCCTTTGGATCGTCGAGAAAATCGAGTACAAAACCATGTGGCAAAACCCAAACGATGAAACCTGGAGAAACATTGACCATCGATGTTGTCGATGAACATGGAAGGCCGTTGGAGCCCAAAAAGCACTTTACAAAGTTTATCAATCAATGTGGAGTGGTTGCTAGAGACAACATCTCGATCACCCTCCAGGAAGGGAATGAGCCAAAGAAGGCACGTGTTGGTTTTACTTTTGTCGACAGGAGAATGAAAAGGATTGTTGGAGAAAACTTATGGAACATTTCGTTCTACCTCCGGAATTTAACAAACACGGTGAAGAGGGTAACGTGATTCCGGGTGGACGTGAGAGGAGAAGGATAGTCAAAGAGTTCGCTCTTAAGAAGATGAGCGAAGCATTCGGGAACTTCAAGAAAAATTTAGCCCGGGACTATGTCTCGCGAAGAAGACTCTGGATTTGAAAGGACAGTATGAGAGACAAAATGATGTGTGGCCCAAATTTGTGAAGCAAAAGGAATCAGAGCATGCCAAGGCCATATCGGCAAAAAATAAGGCAAATGCAGCTAAAAAAGAGTACACTCATATTATGGGGCCAGGAGGATACCGCACTTCGGAGCCTAAGTGGGAGAAGATGGAGAACAGCCTGAGGGAGCGAGGAATCCCTCTAGGTACAGAGGGATGGGACCCAAGGGCTAAAAGCTGGTGGTACGGGCATGGGGATCGCTAGACCCGGAGACAGGGAGGTGTGTTCACCGGAAGAAAGTGTTTACTCCCACCGCCGCCCTTATTGCAGCAATGGCCGAAGCTCAAGCGGGAAAGATCAAGGTCAACAAAGAGTACGACCCGCTGACAATAGCCCTCGGGAATCCTGAACACCCAGAACGTGTACGAGGCAAAGGTGCCATTCCGTGGAAAGAATGGTTTCCCTAGGACAATGACCCGTATAGTTACAAAAGCCGTAAGAGAAAGACGGACCGGGATGCAGATCATCTCGGGAGGATGGAAAGCGAACTATTTGATGTGAAGCAGATGGTGCGTGAAGCACTAGCAATAGAGAAATCGGAAGGGCCGCATGAAGATTATGCAGCGGATGTCGGAAGCCAGCAGCGAAGAAGCAGCGTGACTTCCACGGAGGCCCCGGCTGGTGCTAATGCACCCTTGGCCCCGGCTGGTGCTAATGCACCGACGATCGATGGTGCACCGGAGCCTCGCTACCCCGTGGACGATGTACAAGACATGATGAAAGAATATGAGCTGCATCAACCAATGAGGAACATTTCCTACAAGGTGGAGATCGGCACCGCTTTACCTTGTAAACCTGGAGCACTCCACCACGGCAATCCCATTGCATCTGGCTATGCTCGTGTCCCGATGGATGATGTACTCGAAGGGTATGAGGACCTGGAGATTGACTATGCTACACCCGAAGGGGATGTGAGACTTCGAGAAGTTAAGCGCCAAATCATTCTATGGCAAAAGAAGTACATCAAGTTTCCAGGCTCGGCGCCAAGGCCACCGACCCCGAGGAATCACCCAACAAGTCCACGCCCCTCCGGTGGTGGTGGTCCACCTACACCTCCATCACGTCAGCCGACGCCGCACCCCAGTTCACCTCCGGCGGGTAAGCAGACGCCGCCCCTAGTCCACCTCCGACGGGTACGCCGCGCCGCCACCCAGTCCACCTCCGGCGAAGAAGCAGAAGCAGGGGGTTACAGAGGACAACAAGGCAACCCCTCCTGGCCTATTAACCCGGAGCCTTGTGTACCTAAGACCACAAGGGTACCAATGCCATCACTGAATCCTCTTCTCCCGAGATCTTGGGAAGTTAGTGTCGAGGACAACGAAGCGGCTGCGGCTGCTCACCATGAGAAATGGAAGGCGGAAGTCAAGGCGAAAAAAACAGTCTGAGCCCAAGCTGGTATATACTGAGAAGCAAAAGAAGTGGGCTAAGGAGTTTTTGATGACACCGTCCCAAATCCAGCAGAATCTGCCAGACGACTATGGACGTGAATTTTTTAGGCAAGAATCATTATTGAAGGAAAAAGCCTTGGCGAATGAAAAAAGACTTGTTGGAGAAGAAACCAACAAGTAAAAAATGCGGGAAACAAGTTTCCCAGCTCGGGCCACAGGAAAAACAATCGATCCCCCCGCTCATAGTGGAAGCCGCTCCTTCTGTTACGACGTCCTTCAGAGCTGATATGGATTAGGACATGGAACTATTGGACCCGCTATCCTAGCAGCTGCTAGAGCACAACAAATGACTGTAACGGCGGCCAAAGAAAAAGCGGTTGAGTTCGGTGTGACTCTTCGTGCATTGTTAGGCCTTGAGGGCGCCAATAAGTGAGGTAGTATTTACATATGTGCCGAATGGGCCTCTCTCGAGCCTATGCAGGAAGCGAGTCTACCAACACAAATGCGAAATCTGCTACTCTAGTACAAGGATTTCATAAAAATAAGGCCGACAAAGAATATATTTATGCGGAAGTTAGAGAGGAGCATCACTTCAAACAATACTATGTACAAGTTGTGAATTGTTCCAGTTGTTCAGTCTGCGCGAGCTCGACAAACCTCTCCTGAGTTGCTACATTCTGTAAGTGATTTACTTCTATAATTAAATCTGTACCTCATCTCGTTCATTGTCTACACTATATTATCCTAACTATATTCTTGTGTACGCTATTATGCAGAATGAAGCTTGGGGAATGCAAAAGAAGGAACATCCATGATGTTGGGTTCATTGACCGACATATCATTAATAGATATGTGTTACAAAATCACCCCCAAGACGTGGAGAGAGACCTGTACAAGTTTCTTACAAACCAGTAACTCAAAAGTGAAATTCTATTTCCTTACCATTTTGGGTGAGTGTTTTTGTCTTGTGCATATTCTATTTTTTTTACTCCATGTTATGTCTAATCGATGAGTTATGCATGACTGTGCATGTAACGTGTCCGCAGGTTACACTGGATTCTGCTAATAATTCAATTTGACAACTCCAGAGTTGAAGTCATGAACTCTCTAAATATGGACCCAAAGCATTGGTCCGACATAAGAGCAATGCTGCAAAAGGAATTATTTTCAATCATTTGGCCTCTTTCGTTCATTTCCTGATATCAAGTAACTAATAACTCCCTTGTTCATTTTTTTGCCCTGCAGGGTTTGAAAACGGTTCAAAAAGAAAGTAACCGGTGAATTCAAAGATCTGCTAACATTTAGAAGGTTAGCTAATGTTTCAACTCAGCCACCGGGAACAAATCTATGTGGATACTATGTTTGTGAGTTCATCCGGGAACTCACCTCTGAGCGGAGGCCTCAGGATATCAACTTGCGGAGGAGTGACTTGCGGGAGAAGCTTAATCCTGAAGCTCGCTTTCGACGAATTCAAGAGGAATTATCAGGATTTTTGATGAGGGACGTCCTCCATCCTAATGGACAACACTATTACGAGGACGAAGAACTTCTAATGCCGTAAATTGTATATGGAAACTTGTTTGAAGTTGTATATGGTCACCCGAGATTGAATATTATATAGTCCTCTTGAATTCTTCTTGTTTAAAATTTCAAACTTGTTTGAAATTGTATATTCATATGCATCAACGTGTAACGTGTATATACTAGCGTAGAATATGTGTACTGAAACTTCTTTTAAATTAAAATAAAACACAAAATAAAGTATAAAAGAAATAAAAACACAACAAAATAAAACCAGATTTAGTGGTTTAAACCCTAAACCTGCAGAGACCTTTAGTCCCGGTTGGTCACACCAACCGGAACTAAAGGTACTCCTCCCCAACGAACGTCTACAGTCTACGTGGATGGACCTTTAGTCGCGATTCGTAAGCAACCGCGACTAAAGGGGGGATCTTTAGTCTTACATATTTAGTCCCGGTTGCGAATCTGGGACTAAAGCCCGTTACGAACCGGGACCGAAGCCCTTTTTTCTACTAGTATTCATGGATGTATCACTTGATGCACTGTACTATATTTAGCCAACTTAAATTCTTAATTGCCTCTCCAGGCATGCAAGATACTACTATATCACCTAGCTAGCCGATGGGTCGGACAGCAATTGCATGGCCATCATTATGGCACCGCACTGCATCTGCAATTATCTGCATGCATGTCCATCAATAATCACGACGTTGGCTAGGACTATTAACTGGTGTCACCTGTATGACAAGACGGACTCGGAGACCAGCTGCTAGATGCATCTCCCGGACAAGAAATGACATGCTAGTGATTAAACTCTAGCTGATCCCATCTGTCTGAGTCGGGAAATGGGCTCAAATGAAACGAAATAGTAACGAGCGTAAATTCATCTATGGTCAATTGTCTGCCTTCCTCGACCTCGCCGTGTCTTTGTATCTAGGAATGTTAGAATTTCTAAAAAAGACAACATGTATAAATTATCCAACTTCAACATTGCTTTTGGTAATATTTCATGTACACATAAAATTACTTTGATATTTAGATTAAGAGGCCCGGTTTTAAGTTTGGTCCTAGGCTCCGAAATCTCAGGACCGACGTTGTTACGACCCACCACTAATACGTGGGCATGACCCATGAACTATTATTGCCGACCGTACACCGATGTATTCGCTGATGTGGCATTGTTTGGACCTATGTCTCTCTTGGTGCAAAAATATGAGAACCTAAACTTGTTCCGCTCCGCTCAATGCACCAGGGATCCTCGATCTATTCCTTTCATCCATATCTATACTGGGGTGTCGTCGCGAAGCAGTGAACCTCCCGCACCCTAGTGCGCGAAGGGTGGGTGTTCCTCAAATATGTTTGTTTTGTTGAGAAAATTTAAGATTTTATTATGATTACGCTGTTGAACTGAATTTTGTGCAGTCCAAAAAGGACATCTTAGCCCTCCCAATGGATTTTGGGTGATTGGCAACAACACCTATTCTGGATAACTTTTTATTTAGTGTTTCATGCACTCAGTCCAAGTATGGTTTGATGTTCCATGTTGCATTCAAAACAGCCAACCAGGTTCGCTGTACATCCAAAAACTGCCATAGGCAAGGACTCAAACATCAATACCCAATCATAGGCGGCTTGTGGGATAAACCCTTGTTTAGCTAACCGTTGAATCGACACTACTTTAAGAACTCAAGAGCCCCATTGATCCCTAATGTGGTCTATCTGCTACCAGATTCTTTTGGCAAGGGGACAGTGAGAAAAAAAAATATCGGCTGGTCAAATGGAGCATACTTTGTAGTCCCAAAGATCAAGGCGGACTTGGAGTTCATGACCTGGAGGTCAAGAAGTCAGTTCTGCTAGGTAAATGGCTATTTAAGCTTCTTACCGAGGATGGGATTTGGCAATCTATTCTTCGGAGAAAGTATATCGGCTCGAAGATGTTATCTCAAGTGGTTTGGAAACCTGGGGATTCACACTTCTGGACTGGTCTCATGGGGACAAAAAATGTCTTTTTTTGCCATGGTACTTTCTCGATCAAAGAATGGAGCTCAGATACGGTTCTGGGAAGATATTTGGTTAGATAATGCTTTCTTAAGTGACCAGTATCCCGCTTTGTATAGTATTGTTCGTCGCAAAGGTGATACCATTGCCACAGTAATGGCTACCTCACCTCCGAATGTGACGTTCAGACGGGTTTTGCTTGGACAAAGGCTATTGGCATGGAATTCACTACTTCAACGGCTTGGAGATATTCACATATCACCTGAACCGGACGAATTTAGATGGAATCTTCACGTAGATGGCACTTTCTCGGTCAAATCATTATACAATGTGCTCCTTCATTCGGATTTACCAGTTGATAATAATAAAAAAATTGGAAGATGAAGATACCATTAAAAAAATGGATGGTATCTTTGTCGAGGAGTTATTCTCACCAAAGATAATCTTGTTAAGCGGAATTGGCACGGAAGTACACGGTGTGTTTTTTGTCATCATGAGGAAACCATTAAACACCTTTTCTTCCAGTGCCAATTTGCGAGATCTATATGGCCAGTCATCCAAGTAGCATCTTCCCTGTATCCTCCGACTAGTGTGGCCAATGTTTTTGGCAATTGGCTTCATGGTATCGATCCGAGGTTCAAGTTGCTTCTTAGGGTGGGGGCGCTAGCAGGGCGCTATGGCTAAGTAGAAATGACAAGATCTTTAACAATAAGATTTGTTCTTTGTTGCAGGTCATCTACAGATGTACAGGTATTCTCCGTTTGTGGTCACCTCTTCAGCGAGTGGAGAACAGAGACCTATTTACGGAGGTCTGTACACGGTTGGAGGCTACGGCGAGGGATACTTTTTCCCTACATGGGTGGCAGCATAGTCTACGGACTGAAGCCCCACCTACATCTTAGGCGTCATATGATTCATCGTTCCGATATGTATCTCGCCTAGTTTTTTCTATCTTTTGACTTGAGACAACAAAACGGCTGTGTGCATCCTGGTTATGCAGAGGCTGGATGTAATTGCTTCCAAAGTAATAAAACATTCTTTATCGAAAAATCTGTTGCCAGGGTTATCACTACAAAAATGACATGAGTATCATGTATGCTTCCATCTGTTTTCCTCAAACTCGCAGATTTGACATCCGTGATTTCCACTAGTTGAAGTGATGACATCGTTGAAGAAACAACTCTTGAAGAATTCGAGACACACTATCAGCTTGAAGAAACAAGCACTTAACTGGTGTCTCTGAATGCTCCGCTATAACAACGATATGCTTATAAAACAACTTGAGGAACTCGCAAAGCGCACCTATTTGCTTGCATCAAGAACTAGAACTGAGGATTGTGGGACCTGCATTGTATGCCTCAATCAACGTGTAACACTACACTAGTATAGTACCCTGAAGCACACCTATTTTCTTGACTAAGCAAGTAGTTAGTTGGTGCTAAAATATTCTATATGCAATGGCCACCCCCAACGTTGAACAGTTTAGTTGAAGAATTCAGAAATACATGACAAACTTTTTATGCCTTGGTGGATTGTGTAGCTTTTTTTCATGCCTTCAGAACTCATCACTGTCTATCATGAATTGTTCTCCTTAGTAATGAGGCATGACAGCATTCATGTCAATTTACACAAAGAACACCTTTTACCAGATTGCAGACAATATTCCTAGACTATCTGTGACTTGCATCCCCCAGCAAAGATCACTGGTTTATCGAGATTGCTCGTGTCCTGATGTTGCTACTTTGGTTCGTCTCCTGTAGGAAAAGCTTCTCCCAAGGAAGCACCTTTAGGATCTCGCAATGCACTTTCACTCCAGCAGCCTCTGTTGGGAAGGCACTGGCACCGAGCTATTGAAGGACGAGCACATTTCTGGTCTACAGGGAGGGAGATGTATAGTAAAGGGTGTTCCTATTTATGGGTAGCTAACTGACGAACAGCTGTAAAAATTGTCATGTTGAATATAAACAGCTCAAATTTTGCCCTACTTAGTGTTGTGCTCAAATAACAGAAGAGGTTAATGATACTTAGCATATGTTATCTTCTTTCACTAGTTTATTCTCACGATTTCTCGCTTACCAGATAATCTTGATAGTCAAATGTTGTTATTACACACTATCATCAGTGTGTTGATATCAGTAACCGAGATCATAATGTTCAGATGATAGCAAGGAGAACAGCAGTAGGCAAACACAATCAGAATAACTGGAACAGCATAAGCACTCACACTTGCCCTTTTCATAATAAGAATGGCAGGAATATACCATTCGACTGACCAGCAATTGCATTATCGAAGGATGGTCTGAGAATGCTTGGACAATACAAGCTTAAACACAAACTAAAAGATGTGACATATTCTAATGTTTCCTCGTTGATGGACCATGGATGGCAGCAGCTGTGTACTGGTCAACTTCTGCTTTTGTCAGGGATGGCTTTAGCGACCTTACTGCAGCCTCAAAGTGAGCCTTGTCTATCGAAGGTGCTGTCAGATCCTCCCTCAGTGCCAACATTCCTGCTTCCCTGCACAGGCCTTCAAGGTCAGCACCGGTGAACAGCTCTGTGCGCTCCGCTATCTTCCCAAGGTCCACATCCTCCCCTAACTTCATCTTGCGTGTTTTGATGCGTAGTATCTCGTGCCGACCTTGCACATCTGGTGGCGGAACATACAACAGCTGCAGGTCAAGAGAAAGTTATGGTCAGTTGTTGCTGATGAACATGTCAGAGAAACAGAGTCGGGGAAATACCATGTCAAAACGCCCTGGACGGAGAAGAGCTGCATCGATTGCCTTGGGACGATTAGTAGCAGCCAAAACAATAATCCCCTGCAACAGAAAACCAGATAGCATCTTACTAAACAGATGGTAGATAATCAATAGAATCATGTTAGAAACTATCAGCAAGCTAAGAAGTACCGTGGCCAGTTCTAAACCATCCATTTCAGTCAACAAAGTTGATAGGAGACTTTCTCCTACTGTGACATTGCCGTCCCCATCAGGACCAGTTCTGCAAGATCAACCAGGTGCCAAACTAAGTTATTCGTTACAAAATTAGCATTCTCGACGGTCAGTACTCAGTGCTGAAAAAATAGATTCACAAGTACACAACTAAAGTTCACATAAACCTTGGTTGGTCCTGATAAAAATTAAATTCAGGAAAAGTTTCTTAGAAAATAGTCGACACTCCTAATTCCTGATGCATGAACAAATTTCTGCATTGATGTGCACCATAAGAAACACAACTTTCTTGATCAGATAGTTGCAACAGAAGTATATCTCATTATTTCTACATGTCCCTGTTTTACTAAAATCACACATTAGTTACATAGATTTCAAGTGTATATTTGATTTGTTAACATGATCTCAGTGCATACCTTTTAGGGGCAATTGCATCAGCCTCATCAAAAAATATAATGCTTGGAGCAGATAGACGTGCCCTCTGGAATGTTCTTCGCAACAAAGCATCACCTTCTCCAACATACTTCGAGTATAATTCTGCACCACTGGTTGACAATATATTTCAAAACCAAGATGGCATTCGATGAAGGCTAAGCTTTTCTATTCAGCAGTTTAAGTTTATCTAAACTGCACAATGCTATAGCAACTGAACCAGCAAATACTTATATTATGCCAGATCGATCAAAATACCATATGAATTAGTAAGAAACAAGTGTTCTGTGCCTAAAACAACTTCATGTTTATTCCTTCATCTGACAACTATCTCAGTTCTCACTATGTCTGGGATTAATTGCTCTCAGCTTGGTAATAAAATGTATGGACTCTTTCACATGGTAGAATAAAGATCTGAGATTTGATTTAAAGAATGGACATGGTAATCGTTCTATGACAAACCTCAAAGAAAAGAAAGAAGCCTGGGAAGCATGTGCTGCAGCCTTGGCAAGGGTGGTCTTTGAGCACCCTGGAGGACCATGCAAAAGCACACCACGAACTGGTGATATCCCTAGTCTAGAAAATGCAGCAGCATGCTTGATGGGCCACTCAACAGCTTGCTGAAGCTTTTTCTGAAACATAGAAACAATCACCATTACAGTAGATATACTGTAAAATAGAAAAAAAAATATGAAACATATCTCAACCTTTAGATCTTTCAAACCTCCTATATCATCCCATGAAACAGTTGAAGCTCTTATCATGCTTGCTTTGACCTGAGATCTAGCAGACTCCCAATCTTCCATGAGTAGTGTGAGCATCTTCTCATCCCCAGGCGAGTTTGCTAATCTACGATAAGCAACTAGTGTAGCTTCTCGACATAGACCTTTTAAATTAGCTCCAGTGTAACCATTGCAGTATCCAGCAATAGTCTGAAGATCGACACTTTCATGAAGATGTAGATTCTTGGTATGAAGCTACAAAAAAAAATGGTCTGTAAGATTATACTTTCGGTAAAAAACCATGACATCAGCTGATGGATTCAGACAATGCAGGTTTTACAGTGTTATGTTACAGACATTGTAGGCATAGTGCATATAATGTCAAGTAGTGGCCAGTGACAATAGTACCTTCTATACAAACATTTCAAGTCATGCATCCGAAAGGACAATACTTCGCAGATTTAACCATACAATCGGATAGTACGAGGCATCATACAACATAGAAGTCATCACAAATTGAATACTGGCCCAAAGTAAAAAATCTTAAATTACCTTAAGAATTTGCAGCCTTTCTTCTACAGTAGGAACAGAGACCTCTATCTCTGAGTCAAAACGTCCCGGCCTTCTCAATGCTGTATCAATAGCATCCACCCTACACATTATAGGACGAGATATTGTTTCAATAGAACAACTTTCCATGAGACTATAGTCTTGTCCTACTAAAATAAAAGGGCTCGTAAACATGGCCATTAAAACAGAAACTACAATATCCTACCTGTTAGTTGCCGCAACAACGGCTACGTGAGGAAGCTTCTTCGATGACTTTTTGTTTCCATCCATCAAAGTTAGCAGCTGAGCAACAATGCGGGACCCTTGCTCTCTCCTGTGAAAGCGCATTGAGAAAACAGATTTCGACAGGGACAAAAGATGTAATGGCATAATAAGTTTGGCTCTCGGGTGAACGCACCACCATAGAAAATTATAGTAATTTTAAAAAGTTAAAAAAAATTGAATCTTCCTGGAAACCAAGAATGATCAAGTTTGTACTCGTAAAAAAATGTTTGGAAATGAAATGATTCCCATGGTCTCCGGGGCAAAAAAGACAAAATTATGATGAATATAAAGTGAATAGTACATGGTCGATCATGGGGCATTTTGAGTTTGTTTTTTTACCCAGGATACAATAAAAGTAATTTCCTAGAGAAATATTTTGTTTCAAGTACAATACATGATCATCTTTGATTCCCAAAAAAGTTTGAATTTTTTTGAACTTTTTTTAATTTTCTTTTCCAAGTATAGGAGTGTGTGGCACCCGAGAGTATTTCCCATAATAAGCATACCTACTGTCACGTCGCGGACATATAGCATCCAATTCATCGATGAAAATGATGGCTGGCCTACCCCGTGATGCCTGAGAGTACGCTTCAGCGAAAGCTTCACGCAGGAACTTCTCGCCCTCTCCAGCATGAGGCTTATGCACAGAGGTCGGGCTGCCAAGACAGAGGCACGATAAAGAAGTGAGACGATGGTGCCACGAAATACACACAGGGGAGCAAATGACGCTGCTATTTGGTTCGGCAGATTTAAAATTCGGTTATCGAAGTCGGCAGGTCAGTACTCGATCGTTGTCAGGTGGGCGTTGCACTCCCGAACGATGGCTTGGACAAGGCTTGTCTGAGAAGAACAAGAAAGAAGCAATCTTCAGAAACGCGCGCACAGGTCGATATGTGAAGGAGGATCAGGACGTGGCCACTGGGAGTGGGAGTGCATTACCTTTCCGGTGCCAGGGGGGCCGTAGAGCAGCAATCCTCTGGGCCACTGAAGAATACAAGCTCGCGCAGCACAGGGAGCAAAAATTTGGTCAAAGAAAGCGCGATGGGTGCTGAAATTGGTGGCGGGGACAGACAAGTTGTACTACCTTGAGCCCGAGCAGGCGGGACTCGCGGGCGTAGAGGAAGGGATAGACGACGAGCTCCCGGAGAGCTTGAAGTGCCATGCGGTACCCGGCAACGGCCTCCTCCGCCCGCCAACCTCCCGCCGGCTCGCCGCCGACTCTGCTCCCCACGGCCATCGTCTCGTCTATTTGGGTTATTTCACTTGCCTGGCTGCTCTCGCGCAGGCGGGAGCGACGACGCGGTGTCGGGAATCGCCGGAACTGTAAGAGAAACCCCACCCGGAAAACCCTAGAGGCCAAGATCCTCGTTTAGGGCCCATACCGTTACTAAATTTGGGCTGGCCTGGATATGCACAAGACGGGCCGTTATCGTGGTGGATTCCACCTTCCCCCGTGCCAGCGTCGTCAACGGAACGGGGGAGGCACGTCCACGAGCACGTCCTCGAAACACTGGAGATTGTCGCCCTCAGGGCATCTTCAGCGGCCGTTTGGTTGAAAAATGCGTCTGATATCATCTTCACTGGGAAGTGATCGGGCCATCCACGGACTCAAACATGGCCCAAATATACGCCAGGTTTGCGTCTTCGCGGATGTTGTGCGGACGCGTAAAGTGTCTGCTCGTGTCTGGTGGACGTTTCGTCTGGCCCGCCTGGCATTAACCCATCCTCGATGCGTCTTCTCCGCCAGTACTGGAGCCGAGGCATCGCTTCGGTAGTCTGCGGCCGCGTAAATGACAATGCCTCGCGTGGCTCACAGCCGTCGACTACCTCTGCTCACGAAGTAATGACGATGCCACGTGTGCCGCAGCCGTCGCCCTGCCTCCGATCTATATAGACATGGGCGCGAGCATCTCGTCTCCTCCCCACAAAACCCTAGCCGCCGCACAACCTCCACCGTAGCGCCGCTGCCGCTCAGCCTCCACCGGAGCCACCATGAGGAGCGCCGGCCGCGGCCAGGCTGCCGCGCCTTCACCTCCACCTCCCACTCCACCTCCCCCGGCCTCGAGCTCACATGAGGAGTTCGACGACGACAGCACCAACGACCTCCTCGACCCGGTCAGGGACGCCGAGGCCCTGGCTGAAGCGGAGAAGGAAGCAGAGGAGGAGCGGGCGGCCCATCCGGCGGTCGACGCCGAGCTGGAACAACGCAGGGTGGCCGCCGCCGCAGCCGCAGAGGACTCCGACTTCGACATATCATGGTCTTCCGATGACCCTGATGCGCCTACCTCGGAGGAGAAGGCGGCGGAGCAGAGGGTGTTAGTTGAGTCCTTCGAGACGCTCAAGGACGACGCTGCCAACAAGAGGCTGCGGCAGTGCCTGCTAGAGGACGCGGCGGCGCACCGAGCCCTAGCGGCCGCACGGGAGGCGGCGGAGAAGCAGGCGAGGGAGCAATGCAACGACGGGGCCGGCCAGTCAGGCAGCAAGTAGTCTAGGCTTCTAGAACTACTTTGGATAGTTTATATGCTTTCAAATGTACTACTTTCTATGCTTTCAAATATGTTGCAAATCTAAAAATGGGTCGTCCCGGTGGGAGCACACCCAGACGCAAACGGACACGCATATAAAATATGTCCGCGGGGCGATGCAAACATACGCTCGCGACCAGTTTTGGGTGTCCGAAATGCATCACCCCGTTGAAGATGTCCTCATTGACATTGGCAGTGACGGCAATACGTCGTCCGGCCGGACGAAGGGTGTCTTCAACGTCCCCTCTTTTTAAAGCGTCTATCCCGCTTAAGACGAAGATTTTCTCGTGGCAGTTGCTTAGGGATCGCCTTCCCTCTGGGGTGGAGGTTGCGAAGAGGCATGGGCTGGGCAACGGACTTTGTCCATTATGTGCGGTCCCGGAGACGACGACGCACATCTTCTTCTCTTGCCCTGCGGCTCATTTCCTTTGGAGCTTCCTCCATGAGGCGCTGGGCCTGAGTGGTAGGCTTCAGCCCTCGGTGAATTCATTGAGGTCTATGCGAATAACACCGGTAGGAGGAGACGCCTCTTCTGGCTATTGTTTGCGGCCTTGACCTGAACCCTATGCGCAATAAGATGGTCATAGAGCGTATCAACAGTAGTACCCGCTATGTATGCAGCGGGACAGGGAGCGCCTGGACGGCATGTTGGAGGATCTTCTTGCGGCAGCCCGTCACATTTCTACGTCGTCCAACCTCTGAGTGGCCTCTTCTGTGGGGTGTTGTATCGATTTTCTCTTTCCTTTGGGCATGTTGTGCTGTTGCCCCAGCAGACCGTTGGTGCTTGGTATGTTCTGGCTGTGTTGTATCTGAACCTTGTATGAACGTGGTTGCTTTATTTATAAAGCGGGACGAAAGCCTATTTCGAGGAGGTTAGAATTCATCATCTCAACCTCAAGTGACTTTATCAACGAGGCCCTCAGCTTCGTTCTATCCATGGCAATATGTCATACCGCCACCATTCGGACGAAGCACGGGCACCGTTGCAATTAAGGAAGCATGGTCAAAATCGGTCAGTAGCAAGACGACAACCATGACGACTCATATGAAGGAAGAAAGTTCATTATCTGAACGAAGCAAGCTAAAATCAAAATGAAGCACGTCCACGATCTGAAGGAAGCATGATCATGCATTGTGCCTAGCTGGCAAAAATTTACCATATATGTCTTTATTCGTTGCATGGAAGCAACCATGGAGCAAGCAGCATAACCAATAGAAATACTTTTCCAATAGTGATCTTCGTCATGCAAGAATCCAGCAGTTTGTAGAGATGCATGAAGCAAGTAGCCAAATTCATAATGTATAATGTAATTTCAAATTGAAATATTTTGTCGATGGAAGCAAATTCTCCATTCAATAGTAGCAAACATGTTAACATTTTACAACCAGAACCCAATTCATTTGAAGAGTGCATGTGTAATAGGATAGTGAAAATAATTTACCATATACTGTAGATGGAAGCGGTCCTATGGTTATTTTTAACTATATATTTTCACAAGACAAATATTTCTATTAAATCACAGAACAATGCATATTTACCATGGAAGCACAATGTTGTTGCATTGCGTTAGAAGCAAATATAATTATAAAGTAAACCTAAATAACAAGAAGCAAGATTTGCTTCCAAATATAATTAGCGCCAGTTATCAGGAAACAAATCACTATTTAATGCGGAATCATGTTATTACTAGCAGGAAATAAATCACCACAGGCGGACAACCTAGCTAGGCCCACATTGTTTTCTTGGCCATCGGACGCTTGAGCCAAAACTAATCATACGTGGCGGAAGGAGTCCGATGGGAAGCTAGCGATCCCTAGCGCTGCCCAGAAAGAAATTGCGATTCCAGGTTGACCTCGATCGGGCGGGACGCCCCCAGCGTCGGCGTTGCTGCCCTAGCCCTAGCCTCCGCCCGCCATGACGCCCCCAGCGTCGGCGCTGCTGCCGAACGATCTTCTTGAGGAGATCTTCCTCCGCCTCCCGCCAGACGAGCCCGAATGGCTGGTGCGCGCCTCGCTCGCCAGCAAGCACTGGCTCGGCCTCCTCTCCGACAACATGTTCCGCCGCCGCTACCACCAACTCCATGGAGCTCCCCCCATGCTGGGCTACCTCTACTCCTTTTACTATGACTATGTGATGGAAGATCCCACGCCGAACTTCGTCTCTACAACGAAATTCCGCCCGCGCGCTATGGACCCGAGCAGGCGCTACGAGGCGTTGGACTGCCATCATGGCCGCGTTCTCCTCGTGACGGCCTATGAGGAGGCGATCATCGTTTGGGATCCAATGACGGGCTGCCAGAGGGAGATGTGTAAGCCTGAAAGTGACAAGTACACGATGTATCGCCGCCACTACGGGGCCGCCGTGTTTTGCGCTGCGAGCGGCTGTAACCACCTGGCTTGTCACGAGGGCCCTTTTCTGGTGGTCTTCCTCGGCATGGTCAAATCTTATGGTGGTTGTTTTGCACGCCCGTGGGTGTTCTCGTCGGAGACAGGCGAGTGGAGCGCATCGCGCTTTAGTATTGATCTCCATCATAAAGCGGTCGTCCTGCCGGTGCCCCCTGTCCTCGTTGGAGATGCATTTTACTTCTTGATTGAGCATGATGCCGTCCGGGACCTAGGAATTCTAAAGTACGACATGGGCACTACTCGCTTATCACTGATTTTTGTGCCGGTTGAGGTGAGGCGTCTGCTTTGCGGTGATGCTATCCTCATGGCGATGGCGGATGGTAGTTTGGGGCTTGCACGTAGGACGCTCAATTTAACCATCAAACTGTGGTCAATGCAGATGGTTTCCGAGAATGTTGTGTCATGGACTCGGCTTAGAGTCATCGATCTCAAGATCCTTCTCCCCATTCAAAGGCCCATGAAAAATCTTATCCTGAATGGATCTGTGGAGGGCCGTGATATCATTTTCGTGTACACGGATCTTGCCATCTATGAGATCGATATCAAGTCACTACGGTTGAAGAAGCATTTGGAGGAAGAAAAAAAAGTGTTGTGTTTGATTCCATATATGGGTTTCTACAACTACAATCCACAAGGTATAACTGTCGATCCTTACACCAAAATTATTATTGTGCATACTTAATTGGTAATCTATTTTTAAAATCGCACTGACCAATCTATGTTTGCAGCAAGGCTGAGACCATATGATGCGACACACTAAACAACGTATGGTTGAATATGCTTAAGGGCAGGAGGGCACTCTCATCGGCAAGAAGGATAACCAACTTAATTAGAGGCAGCATGTGTCTTGTAATGAATAATTGTATCACTATTTCCATGCTATTTTGGTGATGCGGTGCTTCTTTTCTCACTGTTTTTGTGTTCTCTTTTATGAGAACAGGATGTCTCATAGATTTCATGAAAGAAAAAGGGAACCCGTGCACAGACTTTGTTGGTTATCTCAATGTTCCTTTTTCATTTTTTTGCTATGGTGTTTAAACTTTATTAAACAAGAGTCTGAGTGAAAGAGCATCTTTGGGTATAGAGTTGCTATTAGAGGTGTCGGCCTTTCCGAGGATGGTGTTGGTGATACCAAGTGCTACTACATGAAATATGTCCCCTTACATTAGCAATCCCTTCGGATATTAGACATCTGTCTCTCAAGCCTGTGTGTCACGGGAAGCAAACTACTGGCCCCAGGCTATTTTGATTGTGGTTAGAAGGGCCGCCACACCACACTATTAGGGCACATCTCCAAGGGGGGTATGCCACCGCGCGGTCGAAAAATATGTATGTACTCTAACCCAGCGGCCTTACGCATAGTGTCGGATCCATCCGTCCAGACGCAAACGCGTCCCAAATATGCGGTACGTTTGCGTCTGCGAGGACAACTTGGTCGTCCGCGCGCTTCTCGCACGGGCCCGCCTGGCAGCGACACAAATGCTTCATCTTCAGTGCGTCATAACTTACGGGTGGCGTGTTGTAGCTTTTCTTCCGCGTGTGTGCGCTGGTGGGCTGCGTCACAGCGACTTCAATGGCAGAGCATTGAAGGCGAGGTGTTGTCCGAGCCTTTTAAAGGTTTGCTGGTGGCGCCCATTTTCTCGACCACGCCATTGCCAGAGCCCGACATATCCACCCAACCGACTCCATGGGAAAGGGTTGGACGTACTGCAAGACAAAAAACGACCACGAGGCAAGCGGCTCGCGGTCCAACAAGAAGCCGTGGGTCGGGCTGTACGTCCCCGCGCGCTGCCTCTGGGAGGAGAACCGGCATGTGCCATGGACGGATGCGAGCCTGCCGGGAGGAGGCTGGTACCTCAACTCCAGGCATATGCCGGTCCCTCCCGTGCCACACGAGGGTCAAGAGCGCCGTGACGAGGTGCACCGCCACCGAGCCATCTTGTCGTTCGACCTGCGAGAAGATCTGGCGTACGTGCTCAACTCCTACAACTGGATCTCGTTCGGTACGCGGGAGTTTGACCCGCGCCACCGAGCGGATACCTCGGCGACGTCGACTACTTCAACCGCGAGCTCGCCGTGGATGTCACCGATGGCGACGACGATGATTACGATGGTGACGACGACGAGGAGGGCAAGTACGACGACGGCGATGTGGACGAGGACGCCGCCGTCGCCTAGGCCGAGTACGAGGCCGCGTCCGATGGCCACGTCCAAGGTGGAGACAATGGCCACGATGACGGCGGGCTAGCGTGGGATCTGGAGACCTAGCCGCCGGACAGTAGATGTTGTATGGCGTGCGCACCAACGACATCTTCGAGAATCTTCACCACAAGAGATTTCCCAACCCTTATCCCCAGCCATGGGGACAAAGCTCCCTACCTTCTTGGTTGGCTTGTTTTTGCTGGTTAAATAAACGTTGCAGGAGCGGGAAGAGGTTGTTGATAGGAATAGACCAACAATGGAGATGGAGGCTTCACCGGCTTGCGGGGAAATTTTCCCGGGGCGAGCTCCTCGAAGATGTAGTATGGCGTGAGCACCAACGACATCTTCGAGAAACTCCACCACGGGAGATTTCCCAACCCTTTCCCCAGCCATGGGGACGAAGCTCCCTACCTTTTGGTTGGCTTGTTGATCTATTTGCGATTAGCGACGCTCCTTTTATAGGCCTGATACGTCTCCAACGTATCAATAATTTCTGATGTTCCATGCTAGTTTTATGACAATACCTACATGTTTTGTTCATACTTTATATCATTTTTATGCATTTTCTAGAACTAACCTATTAACAAGATGCCAAAGCGCCAGTTCCTGTTTTCTGCTGTTTTTGGTTTCAGAAATCTTACACAGGAAATATTCTCGGAATTGGACGAAACAAAAGGCCACGTTTTTATTTTTTCAGGGGCTTCACGGAGTCGGAAGGAGAGACGAAGGGGGGCCACGAGGTGCCCACACCCTAGGGGGGCGTGGGCCCAGCCCTGGCCGCGCCGCCAGGTGGGGACCCCACCACGGGACACCACCGACATCGCCCCTTCGCCTATTTATTCCTTCCGTCGCGAAAACCCTATTACTGAGAGCCACGATACGAGAAAAGTTACTGAGACGCCGCCGCCGTCAATCCCATCTCGGGGGATTCTGAAGATCGCCTCCGGCACCCTGCCGGAGAGGGGAATCATCACCGGAGGGCTCTACATCACCATGCCCGCCTCCGGACTGATGCGTGAGTAGTTCATCCTTGGACTATGGGTCCATAGCAGTAGCTAGATGGTTGTCTTCTCCTCTTGTGCTATCACGTTTAGATCTTGTGAGCTGCCTATCATGATCAAGATTATCTATTTGTAATGCTACATGTTGCGTTTGTTGGGATTCGATGAATATGGAATACTATGTTAAGTTGATTATCGATCTATCATATATGTGTTATTTATGTTCTTGCATGCTCTCCGTTGCTAGTAGAGGCTCTGGCCAAGTTGCTACTTGTGACTCCAAGAGGGAGTATTTATGCTCGATAGTGGGTTCATGCCTCCATTGAATGTGGGACAGTGACAGAAAGTTCTAAGGTTGTGGATGTGCTGTTGCCACTAGGGATAAAACATCAATGCTTTGTCTAAGGATATTTGTGTTGATTACATTACGCGCAATACTTAATGAAATTGTCTGTTGTTTGCAACTTAATACTGGAAGGGGTGCGGATGCTAATCCGAAGTTGGACTTTTTAGGCATAGATGCATGCTGGATAGCGGTCTATGTTCTTTGTCGTAATGCCCTAAGTAAATCTCATAGTAGTCATCATGATATGTATGTGCATTGTATATGCTTCTCTATTCTGTCAATTTCCCAACTGTAATTTGTTCACCCAACATGCTATTTATCTTATTGGAGAGACACCACTAGTGAACTGTGGACCCCGGTCCATTCTTTTACATCTGAAATACAATCTACTGCAATCATTGTTCTCTGTTGTTTTTTGCAAACAAACATCATTCTCCACACCATACGTTTAATCTTTGTTTACAGCAAGCCGGTGAGATTGACAACCTCACTGTTAAGTTGGGGCAAAGTATTTTGATTGTGTTGTGCAGGTTCCACGTTGGCGCCGGAATCCCTGGTGTTGCGCCGCACTACACTCATTCACCAACAACCTTCACGTGGCCTTCATCTCCTACTGGTTCGATAACCTTGGTTTCTTACTGAGGGAAAACTTGCTGCTGTACGCATCACACCTTCCTCTTGGGGTTCCCAACGGACGTGTGCTTTACCGTCACAAGCAACTCTTTTCTGGCGCCGTTGCCGGGGAGATCAAGACACGCTGCAAGGGGAGTCTCTCACACCCAATCTCTTTACTTTGTTTATTGTCTTGCTTTATTTTATTTTATGTTTTGTTTGCTTTCTTTATATCAAAAACACAAAAAAGTTAGTTACTTGCATTTAATTTATTTTGTTATCATGTCTAGTCATGTACTTGTTACTTCGTCACCTGAGGAATTGATCTTTACTTTTAAACAAGGGGATGAGGAGAGTTTTAAAGATGCTTGGTCTATAATTTTTGATTCTTATGGTAAAACTGTACCTAAAATGACTCTAAGTTTGCTTCTTAGTAACTTTTATTTTGGGCTCATTCTTCTCTATAGGTATGCTTTGGATGCTGTAGTGGGAGGAGATTTCCTTCACTGCGATGGGGATCAAGCTTTTAATGCCATAAAAAAATTGGTAGCATCATTTAGCTCAACTAGTAAAATTGATTCATCTCTTGCTAGCATTCATAATAGACTAAACACTCTCGAGACAAATATATCTTGTTTAAAAGAAGGGTATAATCAGATTCATGAGTATTATGATTATGTTCCAGTAAGCTTTGAACCTTCAATGTGGGTCCCTACTATTAAGGTTGGTATTTGTGGTGAAACTTTTTATGCCCGTTGTGATATTATGTCTGAGTTTTGCCTTATGCCTAAAAGTATTTATGAATCTTAATTTGACACTTTGGAGAATTACCGAAGGTGGATAAGGAATAACTCTTACTGATAATTCTGTTATAATTCCTGAGGGGATAGCTAAAGGTGTGTTCACAACCTTTCTTGGAAGAACGGTATCCACTGATTATCTCGTTATTGAATGTGTAGGAAGAGGACAAATCACGCTTGGAAGATCCCTGCTGAAACTATTGGGAGCAACCATAGATGTGGAAAAAGGCACCCTAAATTTCACCTCTACACCAGGAGGCGGTCATGTATTCCCTAAACCAAAGAGTAAGAATAAGAGTAAGAAGGGTAGGCATAAAGCCCGAGGTAATAATGTTAATGCTTCTTCTCTTGATAATACTTGATTTGCACTTTCTGCGCCTTGCTGAAAGGCGTTAAAGAAAAGCACTTCTTGGGAGATAACCCATGTTGTTTTTTATTTTGCTACTATTTTGTTGTGTCTTGGAAGTTGTTACTACTGTAGCAACCTCTCCTTATCATGTTTATTTCATTGTTGTGCCAAGCAAAGTCTTTGATAGTAAAGTTGATACTAGATTTGGATTCCTGCACAGAAACAAATTTTTACCTGTCGCGAATTTGAGTATATCTGTCTGTAGGAAACTCTTAAAATGCTGAAACAATTCATGCATGATCCTCATATATGTACGCAACTTTCGTTTAATTTAAGCTTTTTCATCTGAGCCTGTTAAATGCCTCAAAAAAATTCGTCTTTACGGACTGTTCTGTTTTGACAGATTCTGCCTTTTATTTCGCATTGCCTCTTTTACTGTGTTGAGTGGATTTCTTTGTTCCATTAACTTTCAGTAGCCTTGGGTAATGTCCAGAAGTGTTAAGAATGATTGTGTCCTCTCTGAACATGTGAATTTTTGATTATGTACTGACTCTCTAATGAGATTGTTTTGAGTCTGGTGTGGAGGAAGTTTTCTAGGGTCAAGAGAGGAGGATGATATGATATGATCAAGAAGAGTGAAAAGTCTAAGCTTGGGGATGCCCCCGTGGTTCATCCCTGCATATTTCAAGAAGACTCAAGCATCTAAGCTTGGGGATGCCCAAGGCATCCCCTTCTTCATCAACAACTTATCAGGTCACCTCTAGTGAAACTATATTTTTATTCCGTCACATCTTATGTGCTTTACTTGGAGCGTCTGTTTGTTTTTATTTTTGTTTATGTTTGAATAAAATCGGATCCTAGCATTCCTTGTGTTGGAGAAAGACACGCTCCGCTTTTTCATATTGAACACTGGTGTTCTTAGCTTTACTTTAATGTTCATGGCAAAGTTGAAAGCCGCTTCGTTGATTGCTATTTGGTTGGAAACAGAAAATGCTTCATGTGGTAAATGGTATATTATCTTGAATAATTTGATATTTGGCAATTGTTTTGAGCTCTCAAATAGATCATGTTTAAGCTTTTGCATCATGTAGTTTAAACCTATTAGTGGAGAACTACTGTAGAGCTTGTTGAAATTTGGTTTGCATGATTGGTCTCTCTAAGGTCTAGATATTTTCTGGTAAAAGTGTTTGAACAACAAGGAAGACAGTGTAGAGTCTTATAATGCTTGCAATATGTTCTTCTGTAAGTTTTGTTGTACCGGTTCATACTTGTGTTTGCTTCAAACAACCTTGCTAGACAAAGCCTTGTACTGAGAGGAAATGCTTCTCGTGCATCCAAAACCTTGAGCCAAAACTCATGCCATTTGTGTCCACCATAACTACCTACTATGTGGTATTTTTCTGCGATTCCAAAGTAAATTGCTTGCGTGCTACCTTTAAAAATTTCATTCCTTGTCTTTGCAATACATAGCTCATGGGAAAGTAGCCTAAAAACTATTGTGGTAATGAATAAGTCGCTTATGTATCTTAGTTCTTATAAGTTGCTTGTTGAGCGGTAACCATGTTTCTGTAGGGATTCATTGCATAGAAAACAAAAAATTTCCTACCGCGAGAACGCAATCCAAGCCAAGATGCAATCTAGAAGACGGGAGCAACGAGGGGATGATCAAGACTCACCCTTCCAAAGCCTATAAGAGTAGGCTCTTATTGCTGCGGCAGACGATCACTTGCCGCTTGCAAAAGCGCGTAGAAGATCTTGATCACGGTGCCACGATCGGGCAGCACCTCCGTACTCGGTCACACGTTCGGTGTTGATGACGACGTCCTTCTCCCCGTTCCAGCGGGCAGAGGAAGTAGTAGATCCTCCTCGGAATTCCGGCAGCACGACGGCGTGGTGGCGGTGGTGGTGGAGAATTCCGGCAGGGCTTCGCATATGCGCTGCGGGAGTTTGTATGTGGAGGAGGGGAGGCTAGGGTTTGGGAAGAGGGGGTGCCATGGGCGCCGGCCTCAAGGGGGCAGGGGTGGTGCGGCCAAGCCATGGGCTGCCCCTCCCTCTCCTCCTCATTATATAGGTGGAACCCCAAGGGTTTGCCCAAAGTCTTCGAATAAGACCCCAACAGAAAAAGCGCCTTATGGACGAAACCTAGAGGGACGGGGACTCTCCCCTTTCCCCTTTTCTTGGCCGGCCAAGGAGGTGGAGTCCACCATGGACTCCACCCTCCCACTTGGTTGGCTGGTTAGGGTTTGTGGAGTCCCTCCGGGACTCCTCCTTCCATAGTGATTTATTTCCGGATAATTCTAGAAACCACCTTCCATAAATTCACCGGATCATTTCCAAACTTGGAAAGTGACTTCCTATATATGAATCTTATTCTCCGGACCATTCCGGAACTCCTCGTGATGTCCTGGATCCCATCCGAGACTCCGAACAAAACTTCGAACTCCATTCCATATTCCATATCTACTTAAACGATATCAAACCTTAAGTGTGTCACCCTACGGTTCGCGAACTATGTAGACATGGTTGAGACTTCTCTCCGACCAATAACCAATAGCGGGATCTGGAGATCCATATTGGCTCCCACATATTCAACGATGACTTTAGTGATCGAATGAACCATTCACATACGATACCAATTCCCTTTGTCACGCGATATTTTACTTGTCCGAGGTTTGATCATCGGTATCTCTATACCTCGTTCAACCTCGTCTCATGACAAGTACTCTTTACTCGTACCGTGGTATGTGGTCTCTTATGAACCATTCATATGCTTGCAAGCTATTAGACGACATTCCACCGAGAGGGCCCATAGTATATCTATCCGTCATCGGGATGGACAAATCCCACTGTTGATCCATATGCCTCAACTCATACTTCCGGATACTTAATCCCACCTTTATAACCACCCATTTACGCAGTGGCGTTTGATGTAATCAAAGTACCTTTCCGGTATAAGTGATTTACATGATCTCATGGTCATAAGGACTAGGTAACTATGTATTGAAAGCTTATAGCAAATAACTTAATGACGTGATCTTATGCTACGCTTAATTGGGTGTGTCCATTATATCATTCACATAATGACATAACCTAGTTATTAATAACATCCAATGTTCATGATCATGAAACGATGATCATCTATTAATCAACAAGCTAGTTATACAAGAGGCTTACTAGGGACTCCTTGTTGTTCACATAACACACATGTATCAATGTTTCGGTTAATACAATTATAGCATGGTATGTAAACATTTTCATAAACTCAAAGATATTATAATAACCATTTTATTATTGCCTCTTGGGCATATCTCCAACAGTCTCCCACTTGCACTAGAGTCAATAATCTAGTTTACATTTGTAAAGATATAACACCTTGGCCTTCTGGTGCTTTATCATGTTTTGCTCCCGGGAGAGGTTTTAGTCAACGGATCTGACATGCTCAGAAACGTATGTATTTTGCAATTCATTTGCGTCTCAACGCATCACTCATTTCCAAATGAGTCGGCATTAAATATGTTTGGTCTTCTGGTGGAACCTTAATTCCTTGGTCTGAAATAAGTCACTAATATTGTCACACACAATATAGCTTCAAAGTTCTGACACTATTGGAACTACACCAAGTTCTCAAAGAACTTCTTGACTTAACATCCTCAGTCATTGTCAAAACAATGACATAATCTGCCTTCGTTTGTAGAATCCGTCACAACATTTAGAACTCATCTAAATCTAACATAGACAACTTCTATCTCATTGTGCTACCTTTTAAACAACACTTAGTCTAATTTGAGATTGAAATTTTATTTTCATATGTGACAAAACAAATATCGTTGCAACACCTTACAGTGATTTGTTTGTCATTTCTCCATACAAAACTATATATATATCCTTGGTTCTTCTTAAGTACTCAAGGATATTCTTTACTGTTTTTCAATGATCATCACATGAATCATTCTGGTATATGCTCCTAACTCTTTAGAGCACAGGACATCTAATTTTGTACATATTCTTCGTGATCTAAATCACTCATGTGTTTTTACTCATCGAGTGTCAGATACACTTAAGTCTTGTTAAAACTTCACATGACAAGAACATTTTCTTAATATTTATATATTGAACTATTTCAATATCCATTGTATGTACTTTGACTTAAACATATTATGTGTTTCAATCTATCTTCATAGATCTTGATACAAAATTTGTTTCAGTCCATATCCTTTCATTGAAGTTAATTTCTCAATGAAACCTTTTAATCAAGTATATAATTACATCATTTATAACCAACTATATGGCTTCTACATAAGTATTATAAATATGTCTCAGCGCTCCCACCTAATTTCTTGCAAATGCAAGCCTCTTAATCGTCTCTGATGAAATCAAAAACTCTTTGACTATTTCATCCGGTGAAGATTCCAACTCCGTGATACTCACTTTATCCAATTGAAGTTCGTATACCTATCTAGTATTCTACGGACTAGCAAAACAATTGGTTGTATCTTGTATACACTTCTAATACACACTTCTGTTAAGTAGTGTATTTTGCCATCCTACTAGCATATCTCACAAAAGAAATATGTAGTGATTACTAGAATAATCCATATAGACTATAAGCATTGCTACGGAAGATCTAATCTTGTCGTAGTCAACTCTTTGAACTTTGTCATCAACAACTTTTCGACAAGTCAAGCTTCTTCAAAGATATTTCATCCAAGTCCATCAATTTTATAGATCCATTTACTTTCAAAAAGTATTCATCTATCATGGATTTCGTGGCGTATAGCCATTTTAACGGAGTCAGGGCCCATCATAACTTCTTTATTTGTAGTTGGTTTATCATTGTTCAAAATAAATCCTTTGTCCACAAATCATTTATTTGATCACAAAGTAAACCATACCTGCAAGGTTCAATATGTACTTTGATCTCCATGGCTAAAACACTTTGTAGTCATGGGAGCCATGATCGTCGTAGTTGCTTCCGGAACCAATTCCGATGCTGCGCTACTCTGATCATTATGCTCAGGTTCATAAACCTTATCAAATTATATTGTCCTCCCACTCACTTCACTAGAAGCAATTTCTCGGAAATAAGAAACATTGACAAACACTTTTGTCTTTGTCTCGTGGGAAGAATTCCCAATTAAATCTTTGGGATAACCAACAAAGACATTCATCCGATTTTGGTTGTAAACTCTTAGACCAAAATTTAAAGAAAGGACTATAAGGGTTTATACCTATGCCATAACTCGTATGGTGTCATTTCAACGGATCATGATGATGCTCTATTTAGTGTAAAAGCGGTAGTCACTAAAGCATAATCCACAAAAATATAATGGCATCATAATATTTTATCTCATCATTAATCCAACAAGGTTTGGATACATTTCTCGGATACTATATCATCATTATGATACTCCAAGAAATGTGAGTTGTAGAACAATTTCATGACTCTCTTAGATGTTCGCTAAAACTCGTAATTCAAATATTTCCACCATGACCCAATCATAGATATTTGAATTTTTCTATTTCGATGATTTCCACTTCATGCTGAAATTTATTTGAAGCTATTCAAATGTTTCAAACTTCTTCCTTATCGAATATATCCACATATATATACTCAATTCATTGTTGGAAGTTTTCATGAAGTAGAAGAATCTCCCGCACACAACTATGCCCAATGAACCACATACATCATCATGTATGTTTTCACTAAGTTAGTTGCCCGTTCAACTCTTGGCCTATGAACGGTATTTTAGTCATTTCTCTTTTAGAAAATATTTGCAAGCGCCAAACGATTCAAAAAATCAAATGACTCCAAAAATCCATTTGCATGGATTTCCTTCATGCGTTCCTTTCTAACATGACCTAAATGGCGGTTCCACAAATAAGTGGAATTCAAATTATTTGCCTTATGGCATTTTAGCGTCAGTGTTATGTATGTGTGTTTCACCATTAAGATTTATAATAACTTATCCATCGTACATGGAGTAATGTCATAATTTGAACAACTCATTGTTTTCATTTGACCAGAGCAAAATAACAATTATTAAGTTCTTTATTATAAATTCTAAGGGCTAGATAGAATGCTAACGACGAACATAATAACACTTTATTTTGTTCCAGACATGCATTATCATATTCCTTGTCAGTCACTTATGCCATTGTATTCTTGTATTGTGTTGTTTTGTATGACACTTCATACCAACCAATATAGTACTAATACCCAAGAATTTCATAGTGTGACTTAACTAGGAATACAACCATAACATGTATATCATTTATATACACCTGAGCTAGACTTTCTAGTCTTTTCTTTTCTTTTTGCCAAAATATCTTTTGCAGTTTCTCTTTTAGCTTTCCTCATTATTCAGAAAAACACTTCACTTTTAATAACTTCTAGGTTTGTTGGTCAAATAACAATAACCTTGATGTTCTTACTTTGATGTTGATCATCATATGACAAGTTTTTCAGATTTCACTATTAGTAACTTTGTAATATGATGAACAATTTCACTCATAATTTTATCCATTATATCATGACGACTTTCCGAGACCATGTCTGTACATGTTAGGCTCGTAAAGTTTTAACCTTGGTATTCGCATGTGCAAATCTGGCTTGCACACGTAGAATCTATCACACCCGATCATCACGTGATGCTTCGAAACGACGAGTCTTAGCAACGGTGCATACTAAGGACGATAACTTCATGGATATGCGAATATTATTAGTTCCCCAATAGTTGGAGGATTGTGACGCCTCGGCGTCTTCAACCTTCATACATTCCCATAAAACTTATGAGTTTATGTAGTCTCACCAAATTTATATTCTATCATCTTGCAATAAGGTCTTAGATATCACATATATCTCATACCTTGATTATTTCTGAAAACTAAATTTTCAGCTCCTTACTTTTCAAACAGATTTGAACTTCAAGTTTCACGGAGACAAGATAACTTTAGGTACTAATTGAAACCATAGCTCTTTGAATCAACAATGTGAGGTTTACTAAAAGTTTGCAATAGGACTTAATCAATTCTTGATTCTTTAACAATACGGTACCAATCCGTAAAGTTTCTTGTCAGATTTTAACGAGTATTTCTATCTCAATAACAAGACTAGCGCATGGTAGAAAACGGATGCCAATACTACAAAATTAATTCAAAATACTACTCGGACTATGTTTATGATAATTAGTTCATGTTTTAATCTAATTACTAATGAACTCCCACTTAATACAACATCCCTCATAGTTGTTAAGTGGTACACGATCCAAATCCACTATACCAAAACCGATCATCACGTGAGATGATGTAGCTTCAATGGTGAACATCAACATGTTGATCATATCATCCATATGACTCGTGTTCAACCTTTCGGTTTACGTTGTCCCGAGTCCATGTCTGTACATGCTAGGCTCGTCAAGCAAACCCAAGTATTCCGCGTGTGCAACATGGCTTACACCCGTTGTATATGAACGTTGAATCTATCACATCCGATCATCACGAGATGCTTTGAAACGACGAACTTTGGCAATGGTGCATACGAGGGGAGAACACTTTATTATCTTGATATTAATGTGAGGGATCATCTTATAATACTACCGCCGCGTTCTAAGCAAAATAAGATGCATAAAGGATTAACATCACATGCAATTCATATGTGATATGATATGGCCCTTTTGTCTTTGCTCCTTCGATCTTCATCTCCAAAGCACGGACATGATCTCCATCATCAACGGGCATGATCTCCATCATCATCGGCGTAGCGTCAAAGTCCATGGCGCCGTCTTCATGGTTGTTCACCTCATGTAGCAACTATTACAACTACTTTGAAAAACTACTCAACATGAACTTTAAAGACAACCATAAGGCTTCTGCCGGTTGCCACAATACAATAATGATCATCTCATACATATTCATCATCACATCATGGCCATATCACATCACCAAACCCTGCAAAAACAAGTTAGACGTCTCTAATTTGGTTTGCATATTTTACGTGGTTTAGGGTTTTCGAGTGAGATCTAATCTACCTACGAACATGAACCACAACGGTGATACTAGTGTTGTCAATAGAAGAGTAAATTGAATCTTCACTATAGTAGGAGAGACAGACACCCGCAAAGCCTCTTATGCAATACAAATTGCATGTCGAACGAGGAGCAAGTCTCATGAACGCGGTCATGTAAAGTTAGCCCGAGCCGCTTCATCCCACTATGCCACAAAGATGCAAAGAACTCAAACTAAAGATAACAAAAGCATCAACGCCCACAAAACCATTGTGTTCTACTCGTGCAACCATCTATGCATAAACCTGGCTCTGATACCACTGTAGGGATTCGTTGCATAGAAAACAAAAAATTTCCTACCGCGAGAATGCAATCCAAGCCAAGATGCAATCTAGAAGACGGGAGCAACGAGGGGATGATCAAGACTCACCCTTGAAGATATCCAAAGCCTATAAGAGTAGGCTCTTATTGCTGCGGTAGACGATCACTTGCCGCTTGCAAAAGCGCGTAGAAGATCTTGATCACGGTGCCACGATCGGGCAGCACCTCCGTACTCGGTCACATGTTCGGTGTTGATGACGACGTCCTTCTCCCCGTTCCAGCGGGCAGCAGAAGTAGTAGATCCTCCTCGGAATCCCGGCAGCACGACGGCGTGGTGGCGGTGGTGGTGGAGAACTGCGGCAGGGCTTCGCCTATGCGCTGAGGGAGTTTGTATGTGGAGGAGGGGAGGCTAGGGTTTGGGGAGAGGGGGTGCCATGGGCGCCGGCCTCAAGGGGGCAGGGGTGGTGCGGCCAAGCCATGGGCTGCCCCCTCCCTCTCCTCATCATTATATAGGTGGAACCCCAAGGGTTTGCCCAAAGTCTTCGAATAAGACCCCAACAGAAAAACTGCCTTATGGACGAAACCTAGAGGGACAGGGACTCTCCCCTTTCCCCTTTTCTTGGCCGGCCAAGGAGGTGGAGTCCACCATGGACTCCACCCTCCCACTTGGTTGGCTGGTTAGGGTTTGTGGAGTCCCTCCGGGACTCCTCCTTCCATAGTGATTTATTTCCGGATAATTCTAGAAACCACCTTCCATAAATTCACCGGATCATTTCCAAACTTGGAAAGTGACTTCCTATATATGAATCTTATTCTCCGGACCATTCCGGAACTCCTCGTGATGTCCTGGATCCCATCCGAGACTCCGAACAAAACTTTGAACTCCATTCCATATTCCATATCTACTTAAACGACATCAAACCTTAAGTGTGTCACCATACGGTTCGCGAACTATGTAGACATGGTTGAGACTTCTCTCCGACCAATAACCAATAGCGAGATCTGGAGATCCATAATGGCTCCCACTTATTCAACGATGACTTTAGTGATCGAATGAACCATTCACATACGATACCAATTCCCTTTGTCACGCGATAGTTTACTTGTCCGAGGTTTGATCATCGGTATCTCTATACCTCGTTCAACCTCGTCTCATGACAAGTACTCTTTACTCGTACCGTGGTATGTGGTCTCTTATGAACAATTCATATGCTTGCAAGCTATTAGACGACATTCCACCGAGAGGGCCCATAGTATATCTATCCGTCATCGGGATGGACAAATCCCACTGTTGATCCATATGCCTCAACTCATACTTTCCGGATACTTAATCCCACCTTTATAACCACCCATTTACGCAGTGGCGTTTGATGTAATCAAAGTACCTTTCCGGTATAAGTGATTTACATGATCTCATGGTCATAAGGACTAGGTAACTATGTATCGAAAGCTTATAGCAAATAACTTAATGACGTGATCTTATGCTACGCTTAATTGGGTGTGTCCATTATATCATTCACATAATGACATAACCTAGTTATTAATAACATCCAATGTTCATGATCATGAAACGATGATCATCTATTAATCAACAAGCTAGTTATACAAGAGGCTTACTAGGGACTCCTTGTTGTTCACATAACACACATGTATCAATGTTTCGGTTAATACAATTATAGCATGGTATGTAAACATTATCATAAACTCAAAGATATTATAATAACCATTTTATTATTGCCTCTTGGGCATATCTCCAGCAGTTTCTGGGGACGCCATCAACTTTTACACCTTTGTTGAATATCATGTGAGTTGCTATGCATGTTCGTCTTGTCTGAAGTATGGGAAATTTCTCATGATTAAATCGTTTGAGTATGCATATTGTTAGAGAAGAACATTGGGCCGCCAACCAAAGCCATGTATCATGGTGGAAGTTTCAGCTTGGACATTAATCCTCAGAATCTCTTATGAGAATATTATTTGTTGTTGAATGCTTAAAGCATTAAAAAGAGGAGTCCATTATCTGTTTTCTATGTTGTCCCGGTATGGATGTCCTTAAGTTGAGATCTATCAAAATTGAGAAATCAAATGCGATCTATCTCCTTGGATCTTTGTACAGGTGGCTGATAACGCGTGAAGCACACGTCCGTTGGGAACCCCAAGAGGAAGGTCAGATGCGTATAGCAGCAAGTTTTCCTTTAGTATGAAACCAAGGTTATCGACCCAGTAGGAGATGAAGGCTACGTGAAGGTTGTTGGCGAAGGAGTGTAGTGCGGCGCAACACCAGGGATTCCGGCGCCAACGTGGAACCTACACAACACAACCAAAATACTTTGCCCCAACTTAACAGTGATGTTGTCAATCTCACCGGCTTGCTGTAAACAAAGGATTAAACGTATGGTGTGGAGAATGATGTTTGCTTGTAGAAAACAACAGAGAACAGAGTTTGCAGTAGATTGTATTTCAGATGTAAAAGAATGGACCGAGGTCCATAGTTCACTAGTGGTGTCTCTCCAATAAGAAATAACATGTTGGGTGAACAAATTACAGTTGGGCAATTGACAAATAGAGATGCACATACATATATCATGATGACTACTATGAGATTTAATCAGGGCATTACGACAAAGTACATAGACCGCTATCCAGACATGCATCTATGCCTAAAAAGTCCACCTTCGGGTTAGCATCCGCACCCCTTCCGATATTAAGTTGCAAACAACAGACAATCGCATTAAGTATGGTGCGTAATTTAATCAACACAAATATCCTTAGACAAAGCATTGATGTTTTATCCCTAGTGGCAACAACACATCCACAACCTTAGAACTTTCACGTCACTGTCCCAGATTCAATGGAGGCATGAACCCACTATCGAGCATAAATACTCCCTCTTGGAGTCACAAGTATCAACTTGGCCAGACCTCTACTAGCAACGAAGAGCATGCAAGAACATAAACAACACATATATGATAGATTGATAATCAACTTGACATAGTATTCAATATTCATCGGATCCCAACAAACACAATATGTAGAATTACAAATAGACGATCTTGATCATGATAGGCAGCTCACAAGATCAAAACATGATAGCACAAGAGGAGAAGACAACCATCTAGCTACTGCTATGGACCCATAGTCCAAGGATGAACTACTCACGCATCAGTCCGGAGGCGGGCATGGTGATGTAGAGCCCTCCGGTGATGATTCCCCTCCGGCAGGGTGCCGGAGGCGAACTCCTGAATCCCCCGAGATGGGATTAGAGGCGGCGGCGTCTCTGGAACTTTTTCCGTATCGTGGCTCTCGGTAATATGGTTTTCGCGACGGAGGGATTTTATAGGCGAAGGGGCAGCGCAGGGGGGCGCCCGAGGGGCCCACACAGTAGGCCGGCGCGGGCCCCTCCTTGGCCGTGCCGCCCTAGTGTGTCGCCACCTCGTGGCCCCACTTCGTATATCGTTCGGTCTTCTGGAAGCTCCGTGGAAAAATAAGACCATGGGCGTTAATTTCGTCCAATTCCGAGAATATTTCCTGTGTAGGATTTCTGAAACCAAAAACAACACAAAACAGGAACTGGCGCTTCGGCATCTCGTTAATAGGTTAGTGCCGGAAAATGCATATAAATGATGTAATGTGTGTATAAAACATGTGAGTATTGTCATAAAACTAGCATGGAACATAAGAAATTATGGATACGTTTGAGATGTATCAGTGGCATAGAGGTACCCCTTTGTGACACTTGGTTGAAACGTATGTAATGCAATGATAATCCATGGAAGTCCGAGCTAATTAGGACAAGGTGCGGGCACTATTGGTATTCGATGCATGAGGCTTGCAACTTATAGGAGGTTTTATGCATAACACATATGAATTATTACTACCGTTGACAAAATTGTTTCCATGTGTTCAAAATAAAAAGCTCTAGCACATGAGTAATCCATGCTTCCCTCTGCGAAGGGCCTTTCTTTTACTTTATGTTGAGTCAGTTTACCTACTTCTTTCTATCTTAGAAGCAAAAACTTGTGTCAACTGTGTGCATTTATTCTTACATGTTTACTTATTGCACTTGTTATATTACTTTATTTTGACAACTATCCATGAGATATACATGTTACAAGTTGAAAGCAATTGCTGAAACTTTAATCATCCTTTGTGTTGTTTCAAAACCTTCTATTAAGAATCTATTGCTTTATGAGTTAACTCTTATGCAAGACTTATTGATGCTTGTCTTGAAAGTACTATTCATGAAAAGTCTTTGCTATATGATTCAGTTGTTTAGTCATCATCTAGTCCATTGCTTCGAATCACTTCATTCATCTCATATGCTTTACAATAGTATTGATCAAGATTATGATAGTAGCATGTCACTTCAGAAATTATCCTTGTTATCGTTTACCTACTTGAGGGCGAGTAGGAACTAAGCTTGGGGATGCTTGATACGTCTCCAACGTATCAATAATTTCTGATGTTCCATGCTAGTTTTATGACAATACCTACATGTTTTGTTCATACTTTATATCATTTTTATGCATTTTCTGGAACTAACCTATTAACAAGATGCCAAAGCGCTAGTTCCTGTTTTCTGCTATTTTTGTTTTCAGAAATCTTACACGGGAAATATTCTCGGAATTGGACGAAACAAAAGGCCACGTTCTTATTTTTCCAGGGGCATCACGGAGTCCGAAGGAGAGACGAAGGTGGGCCACGAGGTGCCCACACCCTAGGGGGCGTGGGCCCAGCCCTGGCCGCATTGTTTTCATCCGATTCCGAGAATATTTCCTTACTAGGATTTCTGAAACCAAAAACAGCAGAAAACAACAACTGGCCCTTCGGCATCTCATCAATAGGTTAGTTCCGGAAAACGCATCAAAACGATATAAAGTGTGAACAAAACATGTAGGTATTGTCATAAAACTAGCATGGAACATAAGAAATTATAGATACGTTTGAGACGTATCAAGCATCCCCAAGCTTAGTTCCTGCTCGCCCTCGAGTAGGTAAATGATAACAATGATAATTTCTTAAGTGACATGCTACCAACATGATCTTGATCAATACTATTGTAAAGCATATGAGATGAATGCAGCGATTCGAAGCAATGATGAAGACAATGAGTAAACAAATGAATCATATAGCAAAGACTTTTCATGAATAGTACTTTCAAGACAAGCATCAATAAGACTTGCATAAGAGTTAACTCATAATAAAGCAATAGATTCAAAGTAGAAGGCATTGAAGCAACACAAAGGAAGATTAAGTTTCAGCAATTGCTTTCAACTTGTAACATGTATATCTCATGGATAGTTGTCAACATAAAGTAATATAACAAGTGCAATAAGTAAACATGTAAGAATCAATGCACACAGTTGACACAAGTGTTTGCTTCTAAGATAGAAAGAAGTAGGTAAACTGACTCAACAATAAAGTAAAAGATAGGCCCTTCGCAGAGGGAAGCATGGATTACTATTTTTGTGCTAGATCTTTTCATTTTGAAAACAGAGAAACAATTTTGTCAACGGTAGTAATAAAGCATATGCGTTATGTATAAGATATCCTATAAGTTGCAAGCCTCATGCATAGAATACCAATAGTGCTCGCACCTTGTCCTAATTAGCTTGGATTAACATGGATTATCATTGCATACCATATGTTTCAACCAAGTGTCACAAAGGGGTACCTCTATGCCGCATGTACAAAGGTCTAAGGAGAAAGTTCACATTGGATTTCTCGCTTTTGATTATTCTCAACTTAGACATCCATACCGGGACAACATAGACAACAGATAATGGACTCCTCTTTAATGCTTAAGCATTCAACAACAGATAATATTCTCATAAGAGATTGAGGATTTGTGTCCAAACTGAAACTTCCACCATGATTCATGGCTTTAGTTAGCGGCCCAATGTTCTTCTCTAACAATATGAATACTCAAACCATTTGATCATGAAATTCGCCCTTACTTCAGACAAGACGAACAAGCATAGCAACTCACATGATATTCAACAAAGGTGTAAAAGTTGATGGCGTCCCCAGAAACATGGTTATCGCTCAACAAGCAACTTATAAGAAATAAGATACATAGCAACATATTCAATACCACAATAGTTTTTAAGCTATTTTCCCATGAGCTATATATTGCAAAGACAAAGAATGAAATTTTAAAGGTAGCACTCAAGTAATTTACTTTGGAATGGCAGAGAAATACCATGTAGTAGGTAGGTATGGTGGACACAAATGGCATAGTTTTTGGCTCAAGGATTTGGATGCACGAGAAGAATCCCTCTCAATACAAGGCTAGGATAGCAAGGTTGTTTGAAGCAAACTCAAGTATAAAATGGTGCAGCAAGACTCACATATAAACATATTGTAAGCATTATAAGGCTTTACATCGTCTCCTTGTTGTTCAAACACCTCAACCAGAAAATATCTAGACTTAGAGAACAATCATGCAAACCAAATTTTAACAAGCTCTATGTAGTTCTTCATTAATAGGTACAAAGCACATGATGCAAGAGCTTAAACATGATCCATTTGAGCACAACAATTGCCAAGTATCAAATTATTCAAGACATTATACCAATTACCACATGCAGCATTTCCTGTTTCCAACCATATAACAATTAACGAAGCAGTTTCAATCTTCGCCATGAACACTAAAAGCTAAGAACACATGTGTTCATATGAACCAGCGGAGCGTGTCTCTCTCCCACACAAGCATTTATTCAGAGAATGAAAATAACAAAGCGAAAATAAAAACAAACAGATGCTCCAAGTAAACTACATAAGATGTGACCGAATAAAAATATAGTTTCAAGAGAAGAAACCTGATAAATTGTCGATGAAGAAGGGGATGCCTTGGGCATCCCCAAGCTTAGACGCTTGAGTCTTCTTGAAATATGCGGGGATGAACCACGGGGGCATCCCCAAGCTTAGACTTTTCACTCTTCTTGATCATAGTATATCATCCTCCTCTCTTGACCCTTGAAAACTTCCTCCACACCAAACTCGAAACAAACTCATTAGAGGGTTAGTGCATAATCAAAAATTTCTCATGTTCAGAGGTGACACAATCATTCTTAACACTTCTGGATATTGCCCAAAGCTACTGGAAGTTAATGGAACAAAGAAATCCATCCAACACAGCAAAAGAGGCAATGCGAAATAAAAGGCAGAATCTGTCAAAATAGAATAGTCCGTAAAGACAAATTTTTTAGAGGCACTGGACTTGCTCAGATGAAAATGCTCAAATTGAATGAAAGCTGCGTACATATCTGAGGATCACGCACGTAAATTTGCAGATTTTTCTGAGTTACCTACAGAGAGGCATATCGAAATTCGTGACAGCAAGAAATCTATTTCTATGCAGTAATCCAAATCTAGTATTGACTTTACTATCAAAGACTTTACTTGGCACAACAATGCAATAAAATAAGATAAGGATAGGTTGCTACAGTAGTAACAACTTCCAAGACTCAAATATAAAACAAAAGTACTGTAGCAAAATAAAAACATGGGTTATCTCCCAAGAAGTTCTTTCTTTATAGCCATTAAGATGGGCTCAGCAATTTTAATGATGCTCACCCAGGAAATAAGAGATGAAGCAAAAGAGAGCATCAAAAAGCAAATTCAAAACACATTTAAGTCTAACATGCTTCCTATGCATAGGAATCTTGTAAATAAACAAGTTCATGAAGAGCAAAGTAACAAGCATAGGAAGATAAAACCGAGTGTAACTTCAAAAATTTCAGCATATAGAGAGGTGTTTTAGTAACATGAAAATTTCTACAACCATATTTTCCTCTCTCATAATAACTTTCAGAGGCATCATGAACAAACTCAACAATATAAGTATCACATAAAGCATTCTTATTCACATGCATAAAAGTATCATTACTCTCCACATAAGCATAATAAATTTTATTAGTTGTAGTGGGAGCAATTTCAACAAAGTAGCTATCATTATTATTCTCATCATCAAATATAGGAGGCATATTGTAATCATAATTAAACTTATCCTCCATAGTAGGCGGCACCAGAAGACCACTATCATTATAATCATCATATATGGGAGGCATATCATAATCAACATAAACTTTCTCCTCAATACCCGGAGGGCTAAAGAGATCATTTTCATCAAAACCGACCTCCCCAAGCTTAGAATTTTCTATATCATTATCAACAATGGTGTTCAAAGCGTTCATACTAATATTACTACTAGCATGCAAATAAGGTTCCATAGGTTTTTAAATTTTCGCATTAAATCATTCATGTCTTGCCTCAGGAAATAGTTTAAAATTCACACATGTTTTCCATTATGCCTTACTAGTGTTTAACAAGAAACAAAAAGATGCAATTGCAGGATCTAAAGGAAATAGCTTCGAGCACACACACAACGGCAACAGAAAAGTACTTAGTTACCTGGGACCGGAGTATGAGTGCCTTTTACCTTTCCTCCCCGGCAACGGCGCCAGAAAAGTGCTTGATGTCTACGGGTGCTTCTATTCTTGTAGACAGTGTTGGGACTCCAAGAGCGAGAGGTTTGTAGAACAGCATCAAGTTTCCCTTAAGTGGATCACCCAAGGTTTATCGAACTCGGGGAGGAAGAGGTCAAAGATATCCCTCTCAAGCAACCCTGCAATCACGATACAAGAAGTCTCTTGTGTCCCCAACACACCTAATACACTTGTCGGATGTATAGGTGCACTAGTTCGACGAAGAGATAGTGAAATACAAGTGGTATGAATGAATATGAGCAGTAGTAACGGCGCCGAGAAAAGTGCTTGCTGGCGTGCGGTTGATGGTAGTAATATTGCAGGAAGTAAAGATGCAGTAAAACAGTAAACAAGCGATGATTGCAGTATTTGGAAACAAGGCCTAGGGATCATACTTTCACTAGTGGACACTCTCAACATTGATCACATAATAAATAAGTTCTCTTCCTTTGTTCTACATATACTCTTGTTTGATAATGAACACCATTCGTTGTGTAGGGCTACAAGAGCACCTCAATGCCGGAGTTAACAAGCTCCACAACATTCGGCATTCATATTTAAGTAACCTTAGAGCATAATAGATCTTTGCAAATTAAACCGAGTACTAACATAGCATGCACACTGTCACCATCACACTATGAAGGGGGAATAAATCACATCAATACTATCATAGTAATAATTAACTCCATAACCTACAAGAGATTATGATCATAACCTACGCCAAGTACTGCACGATGCACACACTGTCACCATTACACCATGAAGGAGGAATAGACTACTTTAATAACATCACAAGAGTAGCACATAGACTAATAGCGATACAAAGCTCATCATATGGATCTCAATCATGCAAAGCAATTCATGAGATCATTGTATTGGGGTACATGAGAGAGAGATTAACCACATAGCTACCGGTAGAGCCCTCACCCTCGATGGAGAACTACTCCCTCCTCATGGGAGACAGCAGCGGTGATGAAGATGGCGGTGGTGTCGATGGAGATGCCTTCCGGGGGCACTTCCCCATCCCGGCGGCGTGCCGGAACAGAGACTTATGTCCCCCAGATCTTGGCTTCGCGATGGCGGCGGCTCTGGAAGGTTTCTCGTACCGTGGCTTTTTTTCTCGAAGATTTAGGTTGAGGAGGCTTAAATAGGCGAAGAGGCGGAGTCGGAGGGCTGACGAGGCGACGACACAGTAGGGGGGCGCGGCCCAGGCCCTGGCCGCGCCGCCCTATCATCTGGTGGCCCTGTGGCCCCCCTCTGGTGGCTCTCGGGTGTTCTGGAAGCTTCATGGAAAAATAGGATGCTGGGCATTGATTTCGTCCGATTCCGAGAATATTTCCTTACTAGGATTTCTGAAACCAAAAACAGCAGAAAACAGCAACTGGCCCTTCGGCATCTCGTCAATAGGTTAGTTCCGGAAAACGGATCAAAACGATATAAAGTGTGAACAAAACATGTAGGTATTGTCATAAAACTAGCATGGAACATAAGAAATTATAGATACGTTTGAGACGTATCATCCCTCCTCTGATCACCACCAGATGTGGCTTCCCTCTTCTTCCTCCTCCTCATCTTCATCAGCGTCATCCACGATAAAGCCATACTTATCGTACTCGTTTTGTCCCACCTCTGCTCACCACGAGCTGTGGCTTCCCTCTTCTTCCTCCTCCTCATCTTCATCAGCGTCATCCACGATGAAGCCATCCTTCTCTTACTTGTTTTGTCCCTCCTCTGCTCACCACCAGCTGTGGATTCCCTCTTCTTCCTCCTCTTCCTCATCTTCATCGGCGTCATCCAGGTGTTGCGGTCAGAAACCCACCGGCGGGCAGCGACGGGCAACACCGTAGAGCCGGGAATCTCCCAGGACTGCGGCTGGCCCTGGTCCCGCAAAGCCTTCTGCACGCACGTCCGATGCTGATGCAAGGGCGTGCCACCTGACCTATACCTGGTCAGGAAGGTGTTGGAGAATGCCTCGCTTAGTTTCCTACATGGCATACACGTAAACATTAAATACGAGCCTCGATCGGCTCTCAGGTTATCCTGTGAATCGGCTCAATGAGCCGATCCACCCATGATGCGTACGAGGTGTACGATCAGATGGTGGTCCTGCTTGATCAAAGCAAAGCTAAAACGACCTACTACGATTTGGGGTTTTCACCGCATAATCGGAACGTCCTACTCGTGATTGGGCCTCGCGGCCGCGTACGGTGATCGTAAGCCGATCCTAGACAGGGCCTAAAAACCAACACGAGGTTGATCCCGGAACATCCTGTCTAGGGCTAGCAAACTACACCCTACGCGCCGCTGGATCCTCCAACCCTTTGTAAGGCCTAACGATGCAGATATTAAACTAATCCTTGAAGAACAAGGAGCAATCATAACGGATCGGATCTACTAAACCATGATCAAGCGGGGTGCCGCCCTTACACCCAAGATAGGCGTAAGGGCGGCTAGATGCCTAAGGGTTGCACGACGATAGCATATGATACGATGAACAATGCTAACCCTAAAACATCTATGATAACTACGTTGCTCGCCATCAAAAAGGCTTCAGTACGAGCAACGCATGGATGGCGAATAAACGTGTGCTGCCTAGATCGCAAGTGCGATCTAGGCAGCATGGTGCTTACCCGGAAGAAACCCTCGAGACGGGGGAGTTGGCGATGCGCCGAGATTGGTTTGTGGTGAACGTTGGTTGTTGTTTATTTCATAAACCCTAGATACATATTTATTGTCCGGGGGACTTTCTAATTCAGGCGTGCACCGAACCGTGCACGGGTAAAACTCTAACTTCTAAACTAAGATGCGATCTACTATAATACAGATACACGGGCAATCTAGCCCAAACTTGGTATGGAAGGCCGATTCATGTAATCCTTCTATGCATATTCTTTAAGCCCATCTCCAATCGCAGCCCACCTCTGATCCGGTCAAATTCTGGTGATAACACATGCCCCCCTGGTTTTGGAAATGACATTTCCAAAATCATTATGCTTTTCCTTCGTCGGGTCATGTCGTGGCAGAGCAGAAACCGCCGCAGTATCCTTCATCATGATGCCTTGCCTCCTCCACTTCTCCGCATGGCCTGACAATTTTTTTTCTGTTGGGCACCACTTCCTCGGAAACTGCTGTGGCATTAAATCTCCACTATATCCCCTTTTATTTAACCGTTCCAAACAGTTCGCTTCTTCATCCCCTTCGCATTAGCACTCCAAAAGCCCTCCTGTGCCACCATGTCATCTTCTTCCTCTGCCTCATCGGGTCTTTCCCTCGAGTCCTCCTCCTCCCGCGAGCCGACGCCAGAGTGGAACCCGGCGGAGGCCCACGCGGCCAACATCCGCCGCGCCATTGAGGCCGGGGATGAGCCGAGTCACGACTTCTCCATCTGGTCAGAGGACGACAAGTCCTTGACCAATGGGGAAGTGACCTCCGCTTCCTCGCCGACGGGGAGACGGAGGAGGAGAGCGATGACGATCGCCTCTCCCACAATGACTTCACCTTCTCCGAGGAGGAGGAGGAGGAAGAGGAGGAGGAGGAGGAGGAGGAGGAGGAAGAGGACGACACCTCCTCCAACGAACCACCGGCAAAGCGCCACTGCCCCTGGCCGGGGAATCTCAGTGATTTCGACAGTGACGACGACGATGACGACGACGAGGATGAGGACAACGAAGGTCCTGCTGGCGGCCGCTACAGCAGCGACGACGAACCCGCCGGGAGTAGCGCCGACAGCGGCGACGACGGCGATGACGAGGGCAGCGACGGCCCGTAGATAGGACCCTTAGCATAGGATCAGTAGTAGTAGACGGGGCAATGTATCCCCTTAGTACTTCCTTTTGAGAGCAATCAGCTCTTTATGTAAGAAATCTTTGTTCATCAATGAAGAAATTCCCCCAATTTGATTTTGCCGATTTCATGCTAATTTAGCCGATTTCCCCTCATACTGATTCTGCCGATCGTCGCTTAGCCAATGCCCAATGAGCCGATGGCAACGCATCGGTTTCTCATAATCCGACCTTCATCACGGGGTGATTGTGAACTTGGTCAATGCTCAATAAGCCGATGTCATATCCTTCATCTCTCCGACCAATGAGCTTGAGTTCTGCTGGATCACCGCCCTTGAAGAAAATCGCGACGCAAGACTAGCCGATGGCCACCCCATCGGCTTCCAAAAACAGAGCATCCACCAGGCCAGCTGCCCCCCGAGCCTCAGTCGAGGTGAAAACAGTGATGAGGACACGTAATTCAGACAAATGGACCTGAGCTCGATCATTGTAGAGCCAACCATAGTCGATCACCCCTCTTGCGTTGAAAGAGGATACTGCAGACAACCAAAACTCTTCTGACCAAGAGTTGGAGGTTCTCGTGTCTTGAACGCGCAACTGGTAGATCCTGTGTCATTGTGCTAGAGTCGATGGTTATGCATCGGCTTTGTTCCTCATGAGAAATTTTTTTTACGGGCCGATTTTTCTATCGGCCCCCAATGTTTCACTGCACATGTATCGCACATGTTCCTCTGATTAGGTGCCCCCCGAGCCAATTCTGCCAGGTAACTGCTGAAATCGGCTCTGTGGTTAGCCAAGGCACTATATGCGAACGTCGGCTTGGTTAGGACCAGTGTGGGCTTCTTCTAGCTCATCAGCCGACGCAACCCCATTGCCCATTAGATCGACGTTGAACCCAGGAAAAATGTATGGTGAGGATAATTTTGGCCGATTGCTGGAATCGGCCTCCATGTTGTTTGCTCGATGAAGGTTTTGTAATGTTCCTCCATAGATCCTTGGGGCCGATCACATGTATCGGCATCACCACGTTTGTCCATAGATGCTGCTCTTGTCACACGGTCAGGCCGGTGGATAAAACCAGCCGAACCCGGTCCTTTGTCACGTCGATGCGCTCGCAGTCGTCCAAATTGATGCCTGAGAGTGGCTCTTGGCCTGAGGTCTCCCAAACGTTTATGCCAGCCGTTGAAATTTCGGCTGAATCATCTGCGTGGACGACTTCTACTTCATCTCCATCCCACTGTATCAGGCATTGGTGCATCGTGGATGGAATGCAACAGTTGGCGTGGATCCAATCTCTCCCTAGTAGGACAGCATAGGTGCTCTTGCTGTCGACAATAAAGAACGTCGTAGGGACAGTTTTCCTTCCTACGGGTAGATCCACGTTCAGAACACCTTGTGCGTCAGATGCTTGGCCGTTGAAATCGCTCAGCGTCACATTGGTCTTGATCAGATCCGAGCTAGAACGTCCCAACCGACGTAGCATGTAACTTCTTTCTCGTGGCTTTTCAAAGATGACCGGCCGTGGGCCGCAGTCAAGTTGTGCCACAGGTGCTTCGTCTAATCCTGGAGCACTAAACTCCGTTGGAAGGATGAAGACCATGTTTGTGCCAGCCGATGTCGCATCATCGGCTTTCTTTTGTCCGGGCGCCACTCTTTCCTTTGTGGCCGACCTTCCTCGTCCAGGGTTCGCTGAATTTTAGCGGCCGGATCGGGCCGCGCCTTCCTCAACGTGTGCGGGTATAACCTTTCAGCTTCTTCCAACCCACGTAGTCGCTGAACCCTTCGCTTTTGGGAACGGCTGAGCCCATCAGGGCACCACCTTGGCCGATGATACTTGTCTTCTTCTTCATCATCGTCCTCTAGTTCCTCGAGATCTTCCACCTGAGCGGACTCAGCATGCTTGTTCCGAGGCGGGAGAGGCCCTAGACGTTTGAACACGGACACGTTAGCTGCATCCTTCTTCTTTTGTTTACATTCTGGGGCGTTGCCGATTGTAGGCAATCGGCTCATTCCTGAATCCCAGCAGTGTCTGAAGAAGGGGCAGTCCCAGTGCCTATCCACGTCGTCTTGCTCCCTCGACTTTTCCTCGGCGTGGCGCTCATATCGCTCCTCCTCGTGATTACGCCGACGGTGTCTCCTGGCGTTCCTAGCCAGACGATCTCTTTCATCATCGTCGTTGTATCGCCGGCGTTGGTCGTATTGACCCACATACTTGTTGAGGAGGTGACCAGAGAGAGGTCGCTGATATCTTACGTTCCTCACTTCTCCCTCTGTGATGTAGCACTTGCCATCGTGACGGAGCCGATCGCGTGGAGCGGCTTCCTCTGTGTCCTTGCTCTGAGAGCAGCTGCTCTCATCTCCGTCCTTACCAGAGTGGTGCCCAGGTCCTACCATGTTGATTTTGCACGAGAATTCCGGCTGGCACCCTCAATGGTAAGTGTACTCCACCATGTTAACGGCGGGGAAGGGGTGTGCGTCGACCTTCATGGCGTACTGGCTGAAAATTAGCCTCCCTTGTTCTATCGCCATTTGGATCTGCTGACGCCACACCCTGCAGTCGTTGGTGGCGTGGGTGAACGTGTTATGCCACTTGCAGTATGGCTTCCCGTTCAACTCCTGAGCCGTGGGGATCTTGTGGCCTTCGGGTACCTTTAGCTGCTTCTCCTTGAGTAAGAGGTCGAAAATCTGCTCAGCTTTGGTCACGTCGAAGTCGAACCCTTTTGGAGGACCTTGTGGCTTAACCCACTTACAGGATACGGGGCTTGCCCCCCGAGTCCATTCAGCCACTGCTACCTCTTGATCTCCCGCAGCACCTTCATCTGCCTCAACCAGGACCACCGCACGCTTGAATTTATCCTGGTAAACATCTGGGTGGCGCTGTTCGTATGCTGACAGCTTCTGCACCATGTGCGCCAGTGAAGGGTAGTCTGCTTGGGAGGCCACGTCCGTGATCGATGATGAGAGCCCCACCACCGCCAACTCGACTGCTTCTTTTTCACTTACATGAACCGAATAGCATCGGTTCCTAACGGTCCTGAAGCGCTGGATGTATTCGACACCTGTTTCCCCGCGCTTCTGTCGTACTTGTGCTAGATCGGCAATGCCAGCCTCGGAAGCTTCTGAGTGATACTGCACGTGGAATTGTTCTTCCAACTGCTTCCAAGTCCGGATGGAGTTTGGTGGCAGCGATGTGTACCATCCAAAAGCCGATCCTGTGAGGGACTATGCGAAGAACCTCACACGCAGCTCGTCTGACGCTGAGATCGTGCCCAGCTGTGCCAAATATCGGCTCACATGCTCGATGGAGCTGGAACCATCCGATCCATTAAACTTGGTGAAATCAGGGAGCCGATATTTGGGTGGTAGTGGGATCAGTTCGTACTCATCGGGGTACGGCTTGGAATAGCCGATTGTCCTTCTTTTCGGCATCATGCCGAATTGGTCTTTCAGGATTGTACAAATCTGATCCGCGGTGATGGCTGTAGGCGTCGAACTCTGAAGATTCGCCGGGGTGGCATACTTAGCCAGCCATGCTTGCTTTTCCAGCTCTGAGCCAACTGCAGGAGCTGGGCTCTGGAGGTTTGTCGGAGCGGCATACTTAGCTAGCCACGTCTGCTTCTCAAGATCTGCTCCCGACGTCCCTCCTGCTGTTCCGGAAGTCCCTGCTGTTGCAGCCTGGTTCGAGAGTGCCCGATTCATGCGGTCGGCACGTATGCGCACGTATATCCGTGGGGGATCTCCTTGGGCGCCTCATGCAAGAATTGGTAGTCACTAGGGTCACCACCGATCTTGTAGACGACGTATGCCGATGAACTCGGCACTTCTGGTGCTGCCAACGCGAACGGCAGCGGTGGACGGGACTGGAGTGGCATCTCTCCTCGGTGAGTCCCTAGAGCTGGTCCTAACGGAGAATATTGATGGCTCATAATCTCCTGGATCACGCCCAGAGCGACACGCTCCAAAGTGTTCACCAGGCTCTCAGAATGGCGGTGCAGCGAATGAGCCACCATGAAGTTGATCTCCTGACGCAGCGACCTGGTGCGTTCTTCTGACGGGGTGGACAGGTCCACTCCATCGAGCGCGCCTTCAGGTGAGAACCCTTTCCACCTGATGCCATGTGAGCGGGTTCTGTGAAAAGAGCCGATGAGGTCAGCTTCGAGGACTGCTTTGATCTCGTCATGCTTCTTCTTGAGCTCATCAGACAGATCCTCGTACTTGACCAGAGTGCCTTCCGCCATCTCAGATGTAGATGGCGATGCGGTTGATGTTGAAGATTGTCCCACCGGGCGTGCCAGAATGTGTTGCGGTCAGAAACCCACCGGCGGGCAGCGACGGGCAACACCGTAGAGCCGGGAATCTCCCAGGACTGCGGCTGGCCCTGGTCTCTCCGAGCGACGGCCCGCAAAGCCTTCGCACGCACGTCCGATGCTGATGCAAGGGCGTGCCACCTGACCTATACCTGGTCAGGAAGGTGTTGGAGAATGCCTCGCTTAGTTTCCTGCATGGCATACACGTAAACATTAAATACGAGCCTCGACCGGCTCTCAGGTTATCCTGTGAATCGGCTCAAGGAGCGGATCCACCCATGATGCGTACGAGGTGTACGATCAGATGGTGGTCCTGCTTGATCAAAGCAAAGCTAAAACGACCTACTACGATTTGGGGTTTTCACCGCATAATCGGAACGTCCTACTCGTGATTGGGCCTCGCGGCCGCGTACGGTGATCGTAAGCCGATCCTAGACAGGGCCTAAAAACCAACACGAGGTTGATCCCCGGAACATCCTGTCTAGGGCTAGCAAACTACACCCTACGCGCCGCTGGATCCTCCAACCCTTTGTAAGGCCTAACGATGCAGATATTGAACTAATCCTTGAAGAACAAGGAGCAATCATAACAGATCGGATCTACTAAACCATGATCAAGCGTGCCGCCCTTACACCCAAGATAGGCGTAAGGGCGGCTAGATGCCTAAGGGTTGCACGACGATAGCATATGATACGATGAACAATGCTAACCCTAAAACATCTATGATAACTACGTTGCTCGCTGATGTCTACGGGAGCTTCTATTCTTGTAGACAGTGTTGGGCCTCCAAGAGCAGAGGTTTGTAGAACAGCAGCAAGTTTCCCTTAAGTGGATTACCCAAGGTTTATCGAACTCAGGGAGGAAGAGGTCAAAGATATCCCTCTCATGCAACCCTGCAACCACAAAGCAAGAAGTCTCTTGTGTCCCCAACACACCTAATAGGTGTACTAGTTCGGCGAAGAGATAGTGAAATACAGGTGGTATGAATAAGTAGTAGCAACGGCACCAGAAAAGTGCTTTGCCCAGGACAGTAAATAAGCAGTAGTAACGCAGCAGAAGTAACGCAGTAAAAGAGTAAACAAGCAGCGATAGCAGTATTTAGGAACAAGGCCTAGGGATTAGACTTTCACTAGTGGACACTCTCAACATTGATCACATAACATAACGGATAAATGCATACTCTACACTCTTGTTGGATGATGAACACATTGCGTAGGATTACACGAACCCTCAATGCCGGAGTTAACAAGCTCCACAATAATGCTCATATTTTAGTAACCTTTAGTGTAAGATAGATCAAAAGACTAAACCAAGTACTAACATAGCATGCACACTCGTCACCTTCATGCATATGTAGGAGGAATAGATCACATCAATATTATCATAGCAATAGTTAACTTCGCAATCTACAAGAGATCATGATCATAGCATAAACCAAGTACTAACACGGTGCACACACTTGTCACCTTTGCACACGTGCAGGAGGAATAAAACTACTTTAATAACATTGCTAGAGTAGCACATAGATAAATTGTGATACAAACATATTGCAATCATAAAGAGATATAAATAAGCACCTCACTATGCCATTCAACAGGTGAATAAGTATTCCGTGAAATATGGCCTAAGAGACCCACACGGTGCACACACTCGTCACCTTTACACACGTGGGACAAGGAGTCTCCGGAGATCACATAAGTAAAACTCACTTGACTAGCATAATGACATCTAGATTACAAGCATCATCATATGAATCTCAATCATGTAAGGCAGCTCATGAGATTATTGTATTGAAGTACATAGGAGAGAGATGAACCACATAGCTACCGGTACGGCCCCGAGCCTCGATGGAGAACTACTCCCTCCTCATGGGAGCAGCAGCGGTGATGAAGATGGCGGTGGAGATGGCAGCGGTGTCGATGGAGAAGCCTTCCGGGGGCACTTCCCCGCTCCGGCGAGGTGCCGGAACAGAGACTCCTGTCCCCCGGATCTTGGCTTCGCGATGGCGGCGGCTCCGGAAGGTTTTCCGTATCGTGGTTCTTCGCATCGGGGTTTTCGCGACGGAGGCTTTATATAGGCGAAGAGGCGGCGCAGGAGGGTCGAAGGGGTGGCCACACCATAGGCCGGCGCGGCCGGGGCCCGAGCCGCGCCACCCTATCATCCGGGGCCCACGGGGCCCCGTCCGGCGGCTCTCGGGTGTTACGGACGCTTCCGGTGAAAATAGGAACCCGGGTCTTGATTTCGTCCGATTCCGAGAATATTTCGTTACTAGGATTTCTGAAACCAAAAACAGCGAGAAAACGACAAGCGGCACTTCGGCATCTTGTTAATAGGTTAGTTCCGGAAAATGCACGAATATGACATAAAGTGTGCATAAAACATGTAGGTATCATCAATAATATGGCATGGAACATAAGAAATTATCGATACGTCGGAGACGTATCAAGCATCCCCAAGCTTAGTTCCGCTCGTCCCGAGCGAGTAAAACGATAACAAAGATAATTTCTGAAGTGACATGCCATCATAACCTTGATCATACTATTTGTAAACATATGTAGTGGATGCAGCGATCAAAACAATGGTAATGACATGAGTAAACAAGTGAATCATAAAGCAAAGACTTTTCATGAATAGCACTTTCAAGACAGGCATCAATAAGTCTTGCATAAGAGTTAACTCATAAAGAAATAATTTAAAGTAAAGATATTGAAGCAACACAATGGAAGATAAAGTTTCAGCAATTGCTTTCAACTTGTAACATGTATATCTCAATGATAGTTTGTCAACATAGAGTAATATAACAAGTGCAATATGCAAGTATGTAGGAATCAATGCACAGTTCACACAAGTGTTTGCTTCTTGAGGTGGAGAGAGATAGGTGAACTGACTCAACATAAAAAGTAAAAGAAAGGTCCTTCAAAGAGGAAAGCATCGATTGCTATATTTGTGCTATAGCTTTGGTTTTTGAAAACATAAAGAGAGCATAAAAGTAAAGTTTTGAGAGGTGTTTGTTGTTGTCAACGAATGGTAGTGGGCACTCTAACTACCTCATCAACCGGACTTTCAAGAGCGGCTCCCATGAAGGACGTTATCTCTACCGACAAGGTAGATCATCCCTCTTCTCTTTTGTTTACACATGTACTTTAGTTTAGTTTTTCTTTATTTATGGATGACACTCCTCCCAACCTTTTGCTTACACAAGCCATGGCTAACCGAATCCTCGGGTGCCTTCCAACAATCACATACCATGAAGGAGTGTCTATTTGCAAAATTAAGTTGCTTACCGATGAATCGAGCAAAACATGTGAAGAGAATTATTAATGCAAGTTAATTAATCGGGCTGGGAACCCCATTGCCAGCTCTTTTTGCAAAATTATTGGATAAGCGGATGAAGCCACTAGTCCATTGTGAAAGTCTGTCAGAAGTAAATGACAAGATCGAAAGATAAAACACCACATACTTCCTCATGAGCTATAAAACATTGACACAAATCAGAGGTGATAAATTTTGAATTATTTAAAGGTATCACTCAAGCAATTTACTTTGGAATGGCGGAGAAATACCATGTAGTAGGTAGGTATGGTGGACACAAATGGCATAGTTATTGGCTCAAGGATTTTGGATGCATGAGAAGTATTCCCTCTCGATACAAAGTTTAGGCTAGCAAGGTTATTTGAAACAAACACAAGGATGAACGGTGCAGCAAAACTCACATAAAAGACATATTGTAAACATTATAAGACTCTACACCGTCTTCCTTGTTGTTCAAACTCAATACTAGAAATTATCTAGACTTTAGAGAGACCAATTATGCAAACCAAATTTTAGCAAGCTCTATGTATTTCTTCATTAATAGGTGCAAAGCATATGATGCAAAAGCTTAAACATGAGCACAACAATTGCCAAGTATCACATTATCCAAGACATTATAGCAATTTACTACATGTATCATTTTCCAATTCCAACCATATAACAAATTAACGAAGAAGAAACTTCGCCATGAATACTATGAGCTAAGAACACATGTGTTCATACGAACCAGCGGAGCGTGTCTCTCTCCCACACAAGCATGATGAACTTATTCAAACATAAAAAAAAACAAACAGACGCTCCAAGTAAAGTACATAAGATGTGGCCGAATAAAAATATAGTTTCAAGAGAAGGAACCTGATAATTTGTCGATGAAGAGGGGGATGCCTTGGGCATCCCCAAGCTTAGATGCTTGAGTCTTCTTAGAATATGCAGGGGTGAACCACCGGGGCATCCCCAAGCTTAGAGCTTTCACTCTCCTTGATCATAGTATATCATCCTCCTCTCTTGACCCTTGAAAACTTCCTCCACACCAAACTCGAAACAACTCATTAGAGGGTTAGTGGACAATAAAAATTAACATGTTCAGAGGTGACACAATCATTCTTAACACTTCTGGACATTGCATAAAGCTACTGGACATTAATGGATCAAAGAAATTCATCCAACATAGCAAAAGAGGCAATGCGAAATAAAAGGCAGAATCTGTCAAAACAGAACAGTCCGTAAAGATGGATTTTATTAGGCCACCAGAATTGCTCAAATGAAAATGCTCAAATTGAATGAAAGTTACGTACATATCTGAGGATCATGCACGTAAATTGGCTTAATTTTCTGAGCTACCTACAGGGAGGTAGACCCAGATTCGTGACAGCAAAGAAATCTGGAACTGCGCAGTAATCCAAATCTAGTACTTACTTTACTATCAAAGACTTTACTTGGCACAACAAAACTCAAAACTAAGATAAGGAGAGGTTGCTACAGTAGTAAACAACTTCCAAGACACAAATATAAAACAAAGTACTGTAGCAAAATAACACATGGGTTATCTCCCAAGAAGTTCTTTCTTTATAGCCGTTAAGATGGGCTCAGCAGTTTTAATGATGCACTCGCAAAAGATAGTATGTGAAGCAAAAGAGAGCATCAAGAGGCAAATTCAAAAACATATTTAAGTCTAACATGCTTCCTATGCATAGGAATCTTGTAAATAAACAAGTTCATGAAGAGCAAAGTAACAAGCATAGGAAGATAAAACAAGTGTAGCTTCAAAAATTTCAGCACATAGAGAGGTGTTTTAGTAACATGAAAATTTCTACAACCATATTTTCCTCTCTCATAATAACTTTCAGTAGCATCATGAGCAAACTCAACAATATAACTATCACATAAAGCATTCTTATCATGAGTCTCATGCATAAAATTATTACTCTCCACATAGGCATAGTCAATTTTATTAGTAATAGCGGGAGCAAATTCAACAAAGTAGCTATCATTATTATTCTCATCAAGTGTAGGAGGCATAGTATAATCACAACAAAATTCACTCTCCATAGTAGGTTGTACCAAAAGACCACTATTATAATCATCACAAATAGGAGGCAAAGTATCATCAAAGAAAATTTTCTCCTCAATGCTTGGGGGACTAAAAATATCATGAAAACCAGCTTCCCCAAGCTTAGAACTTTCTATATCATTATCAACAATGGTGTTCAAAGCGTTCATACTAATATTACTACCAGCATGCATATAAGATTTCATAGGTTTTTTAATTTTCGCATCAAACAATCCATGTTTTAAATCAGGAAATAGAATAAGAAGCTCACTCTTGTACATTATGCCAAACTAGTGTAAACAAGAAACAACAAGATGCAATTGCAGGATCTAAAGGAAATAGCTTCGAGCACACACACAACGGCGCCGGAAAAATACTTTACCCGAGACCGTAGTATGAGAGCCTTTTACCTTTCCTCCCCGGCAACGGCGCCTGTAAAAGTGCTTGATGTCTACGGGAGCTTCTATTCTTGTAGACAGTGTTGGGCCTCCAAGAGCAGAGGTTTGTAGAACAGCAAGCAAGTTTCCCTTAAGTGGATTACCCAAGGTTTATCGAACTCGGGGAGGAAGAGGTCAAAGATATCCCTCTCATGCAACCCCGCAACCACAAAGCAAGAAGTCTCTTGTGTCCCCAACACACCTAATAGGTGCACTAGTTCGGCGAAGAGATAGTGAAATACAGGTGGTATGAATAAGTAGTAGCAACGGCACCAGAAAAGTGCTTTGCCCAGGACGAGTAAACAAGCAGTAGTAACGCAGCAGTAGTAACGCGAAGAAACAAGAAACAAGCAGCGATAGCGATATTTAGGAACAAGGCCTAGGGATTAGACTTTCACTAGTGGACACTCTCAACATTGATCACATAACAGAACCGATAAATGCATACTCTACACTCTTGTTGGATGATGAACACATTGCGTAGGATTACACGAACCCTCAATACCGGAGTTAACAAGCTCCACAATAATGCTCATATTTTAGTAACCTTTAGTGTAAGATAGATCAAAAGACTAAACCAAGTACTAACATAGCATGCACACTCGTCACCTTCATGCATATGTAGGAGGAATAGATCACATCAATATTATCATAGCAATAGTTAACTTCGCAATCTACAAGAGATCATGATCATAGCATAAACCAAGTACTAACACGGTGCACACACTCGTCACCTTTGCACACGTGCGGGAGGAATAAAACTACTTTAATAACATTGCTAGAGTAGCACATAGATAAATTGTGATACAAACATATTGCAATCATAAAGAGATATAAATAAGCACCTCACTATGCCATTCAACGAGTGAATAAGTATTCTGTGAAATATGGCCTAAGAGACCCACACGGTGCACACACTTGTCACCTTTACACACGTGGGACAAGGAGTCTCCGGAGATCACATAAGTAAAACTCACTTGACTAGCATAATGACATCTAGATTACAAGCATCATCATATGAATCTCAATCATGTAAGGCAGCTCATGAGATTATTGTATTGAAGTACATAGGAGAGAGATGAACCACATAGCTACCGGTACAGCCCCGAGCCTCGATGGAGAACTACTCCCTCCTCATGGGAGCAGCAGCGGTGATGAAGATGGCGGTGGAGATGGCAGCGGTGTCGATGGAGAAGCCTTCCGGGGCACTTCCCCGCTCCGGCAGGGTGCCGGAACCGAGACTCCTGTCCCCCAGATCTTGGCTTCGCGATGGCGGCGGCTCTGGAAGGTTTTCCGTATCGTGGTTCTTCGCATCAGGGTTTTCGCGACGGAGGCTTTATATAGGCGAAGAGGCGGCGTAGGAGGGTCGAAGGGGTGGCCACACCATAGGCTGGCGCGGCCAGGGCCCAGGCCGCGCCACCCTATCATCTGGGGCCCACAGGGCCCCCCTCTGGCGGCTCTCGGGTGTTCTGGACGCTTCCGGTGAAAATAGGAACCTGGGTCTTGATTTCGTCCGATTCCGAGAATATTTCGTTACTAGGATTTCTGAAACCAAAAACAGCAGAAAACAAGAATCGGCACTTCGGCATCTTGTTAATAGGTTAGTTCCAGAAAATGCACGAATATGACATAAAGTGTGCATAAAACATGTAGGTATCATCAATAATATGGCATGGAACATAAGAAATTATCGATACGTCGGAGACGTATCACTCGCCATCAAAAAGGCTTCAGTACGAGCAACGCATGGATGACGAATAAACGTGTGCTGCCTAGATCGCAAGATGCGATCTAGGCAGCATGGTGCTTACCCGGAAGAAACCCTCGAGACGGGGGAGTTGGCGATGCGCCGAGATTGGTTTGTGGTGAACGTTGGTTGTTGTTTATTTCATAAACCCTAGATACATATTTATAGTCCGGGGGACTTTCTAATTCAGGCGTGCACCGAACCGTGCATGGGTAAAACTCTAACTTCTAAACTAAGATGCGATCTACTATAATACAGATACACGGGCAATCTAGCCCAAACTTGGTAAGGAAGGCCGATTCATGTAATCCTTCTATGTATATTCTTTAAGCCCATCTCCAATCGCGGCCCACCTCTGATCCGGTCAAATTCTGGTGATAACACCAGGATGAATCCATCCTTCTCGTACTCGTTTTGTCCCTCCTCTACTCACCACCAGCTGTGGCTCCCCTCTTCTTCCTCCTCCTCATATTCATCAGCGTCATCCACGATGAAGCCATCCTTCCTGTACTCATTTTGCCCCTCTTCTGCTCACCACCAGTTGTGGCTTGATACGTCTCCGACGTATCGATAATTTATTATGTTCCATGCCACATTATTGATGATATTTACATGTTTTATGCACACTCTATGTCATATTCGTGTATTTTCTGGAACTAACCTATTAACAAGATGCCGAAGAGCCAGTTGTTGTTTTCTGCTGTTTTTGGTTTCAGAAATCCTAGTAACGAAATATTCTCGGAATTGGACGAAATCAACGCCCAGTGTCCTATTTTGCCACGAAGCTTCCGGAAGACCGAAGAGGAGTCGAAGTGGGGCCACGAGGCGCCGCCACCATAGGGCGGCGCGGCCCAGGCCCTGGCCGCGCCGACCTATGGTGTGGGGCCCTCGTGTGGCCCCCCGCGTTGCCCTTCCGCCTACTTAAAGCCTCCGTCGCGAAACCCCCAGTACCGAGAACCACGATACGGAAAACCTTCTAGAGACGCCGCCGCCGCCAATCCCATCTCGGGGGATTCTGGAGATCTCCTCCGGCACCCTGCCGGAGAGGGGATTCATCTCCCGGAGGACTCTTCACCGCCATGGTCGCCTCCGGAGTGATGAGTGATTAGTTCACCCCTGGACTATGGGTCCATAGCAGTAGCTAGATGGTTGTCTTCTCCTCATTGTGCTTCATTGTTGGATCTTGTGAGCTGCCTAACATGATCAAGATCATCTATCTGTAATATTATATGTTGTGTTTGTCGGGATCCGATGGATAGAGAATACTATGTTATGTTAATTATCAAGTTATTACCTATGTGTTGTTTATGATCTTGCATGCTCTCCGTTATTAGTAGAGGCTCCGGCCAAGTTTTTCCTCTTAACTCCAAGAGGGAGTATTTATGCTCGATAGTGGGTTCATGCCTCCATTGATATCCGACACGATGACGAGAAAGTTCTAAGGTTGTGGATTGTCTGTTGCCACTAGGGATAAAACATTGATGCTATGTCTAAGGATGTAGTTGTTGATTACATTACGCACCATACTTAATGCAATTGTCCGTTGTTTTACAACTTAATACTGGAAGGGGTTCGGATGATAACTCGAAGGTGGACTTTTTAGGCATAGATGCGGTTGGATGGCGGTCTATGTACTTTGTCGTAATGCCCAATTAAATCTCACTATACTTATCATGACATGTATGTGCATTATTATGCTCTCTCTATTTGTCAATTGCCCGACTGTAATTTGTTCACCCAACATGCTTTTATCTTATGGGAGAGACACCTCTAGTGAACTGTGGACCCCGGTCCATTCTTTTATACTTGAAATAGAAATCTGCTGCAATACTTGTTTTTACTGTTTTCTTGCAAACAATCATCTTCCACTGTCACACGGTTGTCAACAATATCAATGAGAAAAGAAG
>NC_061510.1:407172276-407185641 GCF_022539505.1 Lolium rigidum
TATTTTTTTACCCGTCAATGATTGCCGCCCTTCCCTTGGTCTGATCGTGATCGATCTAGCAACCATCTTCTGGTTCAGGTACGCATGTGCACCGGCCTTGTGTCGATTTGGGCTTACTGTATGCATGTATGTCTGCCTCTTTGTCTGCTGTGATGTAGTTTTGCAGGGTAGCCAGCAGGTCCCAATCAGGCTAATGATTCTTCTTCTGGTACGTAGCTTGCTTGCTACCCATAATTAAGAAGGAACATCACTGCTTCAGAAAGTGCAATTTTCATCCATTGGCCGGCCAGATCGTTCGACGGATCTTCTGCAAATTATTATCTAGAGCAAGATAATTAAATAGCACTGTAGATGGATCATTAGGTGTGCTCACAGGGTCACTTTGCGGCTCAGAGTAGTAGCTTGTTGCCAAGATTCAATTATGCTCGAGCCATCAACGCATAATCTTTATGGCCAGCTACTTTGGTGCATGCCTTGGCACAACTAATCGATTACTACTATAACCACATACTACACACTATGATCGAGTATGTTACTGTCATCAGCATTCAGTTTTACGATATACTAATGAGTAGTAATTAGCATTCATAATATACTTATATTCAAGTATAAGATTGGCCGGCAAGGTTGGTTGGACTTGGCTGTCGATGTTGTCAAGTGTCATGCGTACTCGGGCGCGCGCGTGCACTCCCTTGGGGCCCTGCCGCTGCTGACAGTTGCAAAAGTTTCAGTGCCATGTGTGTTTTTGGCTGAAACTGTCCACGCACTTGGCGATTTCGTCAGTCCGAGGCCGGCCAGTGTAGTGCTTTCGCTTTGATCCTGACAGCAACATGGAAATCAACAAAACCGGCCGACGACCAAGCCGTCTCCTTTGATCCCTGAATCATGGATGCCCACGCTGCATAACCTGAGAGAATTTATAGCGAGTGAAATGCATCGGAGCTACGAGTACATACTGAAAATATCGCATGATTCCTACAAGTACAAAATTGCAGTCCACTCCCCCGATCGGATTTAATCGACGCGAGTGGAAAAACCCTTTCATATATTGTATTTTACATTCCCATCCTGTATAATTTAAAATCTTACAAAACACTCATGATCGATCGATCTATTCCGCGATCCAGCATGTCCACCTCAGTTGACCTCCGTTCTCATCGATCCTAGCACTGCTCCCTAGATCAAAGCAATCGATTCAGCACCTCCGCCATCCGCTTGCCTCGCGCTAGCGATTTGACGCCTCCACCTTCCGCCAGCCTCAGATCGCCACCAGGTTGTCTCAGCGAACTCACCTAAAAAAAAAACCTTTTTTCACGGATCCAACTGGGTCGTGGAGATGATGGAGATGCAATGCTGGAGATGGCGGGGAGGAGGGGACGAGGATGGGGAGCGGCAACGATGCAATGCCGGCGTCGACGAGGTCGTGAGGAGTGGTAGGTTTCGGGATGTGACTCGCAAAGGAATGGTTGGATAGCAAGGGAAAAAGATGGAGAGTTTTCAAAAAATTGCCACCGCGTCGATTAAAACCGATCAGATGGAGCATGTTTTAGAGTGGATAAGTACCAAGGTTTTTGTTTCCAATATAAAAAAGATCCCCAAGGGGTCGGAAATCCCGAGTGGTTGCCAGCCAAATTTGAAAATTAAAATTAAAATTTCTTGTTATGAAACATTTGCAAAGGGTGCTCGCTGAAGTTTAAAAGATCAATTTTTTTTGCTTCATATGACCATTTACCATGATGCTTGGGAAGTTTGCTTATGGGCACTAATGGTATTTCCCGGCCGGTAAGAAAAATAACATACTCCCTCCGTTTCATTATTCTTGTAGGAAGTTCAAACATATCTATGTACAAAAGATGCCTATATTAATCTAAATCATGGATAAAATTTATGGAACGGAGGGAGTACTTGATAAGTAGCGGGGCAACGCACTACCGAAATGGACGCATACGCCGATGGCCAGCTGCCCTCGGCGTAGCCACGTCTGGCCCTCGGCGTAGGCTACGCCGACGGTAGCCCTCGGCGTATGGCGTCGGCGTTTAGGTCCCTCGGCATAGACAATATTGCCGTCGGCGTTGCCCGGCCCCCGGCGTAGCATGCTATGCCGACGGCAAAACCGTAGGCACACAAATTTTACAAATTTGAATTTTCTTTTTTTCAAAAAAAAGTTCAAAAACAAAATTCGGAAAAAAAATAATAAAATGTATATGCCGATGGCAAAGCCCTAGGCATAGAGTTTTAAATTTTTTAAATTTTTTAAATTTTTAATTTTTTACACCATTTTTTTCTTTTTTATCTTTCACCCATACACTTTTAACTCTAAGTACACTTAATCTTAGGTCAAATTACAATCATGGCTAAACTTTCCAGTCGGTCACCCATCCTCACACTACTCCAACCTCAGCACGCTTAACTTCTTGGTTCCATTCGGATGAGCTTCCGTTAAAGAATTGACTCCTTGCTGATAATAATAGCCTATCAACCTATTAACCCTTGGACCGTGATGTCACAACTCATTCTTTTTGAATTCCAAACAATTACTTAAGTAAACAATAATGAATATATAAGTAACAATGATTAATAATATTGAATTCAAATAACAATAAAATGATTTTATTTTTTGGTCTTTTTCTATTTAATATGGAACAATTAATATCTTTAAATCGGAAAATCGATATTCCACAAATAATATGTCTAAATCGATCAGAAAAATGAGAGGAATCTAAATATAACATCCATATCATCATTTGAACCTAAAAATCAGAGGAATCCAAATATGACGCCCAATTTGCCATGTGGCCAAAACGGCCCCTCGGGAGATGCGAAATGGCCGTATCGGGCGGGTTGGTGCACCGTTCGCCAATACGCTAAACGGACAAAAATTAGCACATAAAGTGATGTGTTATAGACCTAAAAACATTTTTTGCGGAATTTATTGAGCGATGGAAAGTGTACCCCTAGTTCAAATTCGGTCGGCTTCCAACGGATTCTGCGGGACACCGCGGAAGCCGCATGGATTCCCAGATAGCTAGCGCGTACATATGGCATGTGATATATGGTGCGGAGGCGGTGTCCTACCACTAGGCGGAGGTCTAGTGTAATACTAAAATGCGTCCCATGTAGCTGCTTCACAAAAAAAAAGCCGTTTTAGCACCCCGAAAATGAAAAAACCATCACCCATGGGTCGGATTGGAAATCCGCTCCCGGGGCCTTGCTTCCCATCTCAGGGACCACACACGTGCCAAATATGGCCTCGTTCCGACAAACTATGTGGTGTCACGGGCCGTTTCCTACTCATTTGCCCTAAAAGCCATAGAACTCCGGACGTGATAGCCCTGTTTGTGAAGGGTTTTCCAAAATAATTGCCGTATCCTAATTCCGACTTTTGGAGTGGTTACTAGGACACATAAAATGACGCCATGCGGCTCCGCGGGATTTTCTGACTTCGTTTAAATTGCCATTTGACCAAAACGGCCCCCACGGAGATGCGGTATGGCCGTACCGGGCGCGCTGGTGCCCCCTTTTACCATCGCGCTAAACGGAAAAAAATTCACACATAAAGTGATATGTCCTAGAACTAAAAACATTTTTCCCGTAATTTATTGAGCGACGGAAAGTGTATCCCTAGTTCAAATCATGTCACTTTCCAGCGGATTCGGCGGGACACCGCAGGAAGCCGCATGAATTCCCAGATAGCTAGCGCGTACATATGCCATGTGATATATGGTGCGGAGGCGGTGTCCTACCACTACGCGGAGGTCTCGCGTAATACTAAAATGCGTCCCATGTAGCTGCTTCACAAAAAAAAACCGTTTTGGCACCCCGAAAATGAAAAAACCATCACCCATGGGTCGGATTGGAAATCCTCTCCCGGTGCCTTGCTTCCCATCCCAGGGACCACGCACGTGCGAAATATGGCCTCGTTCCGACAAACTATGTGGTGTCACGGGCCTTTTCCTACTCATTTGCCCTAAAAGCCATAGAACTCCGGACGTGATAGCCCTGTTTGTGAAGGGTTTTCCAAAATAATTGGTGTATCCCAATTCCATCTTTTGGAGTGGTTACTAAGACACATAAAATGATGCCATGCGGCTCCGCGAGATTTTTTGACTTCGTTTAAATTGCCATCCGGCTAAAACAGAACCTCGAGGACATATAAAAAAGTGATTGAATTGTTTCTATATTAACATGGTACTGTACATGATTCAAATATGCATGATTTTGACATGAATGGATAGATGATGTTTTTATGAACATTTTGATACCTCATACGCATTTTTCTCGACATCATATGAATTAGTTATGATTTTTACAAAATTAGACAAATTTGAAAAATGGCTACGCCGAGGGTGGCCGTCGGCGTAGCCCTATCTACGCCTAGGGCCAAAGATATGCCGAGGGCTGCCCTCGGCGTAGACCTCGCTACGCCGACGGCCGCGCTACGTCGAGGGTCGGATGAGGAGGCTGGCCAGGCCAGGCCATACGCCGAGGGCCCCGACTTTTGGCCGTCGGCGTATAAAAGGCCCTCGGCGTATCGCGCCATTTCTGTAGTGACGCAGGCCTTAATAAGGTATCACCTGCTCATGTGGGACGTTGACTGACACCAGGAGTACATTCAAATTCTCTGCTCAAAAAACCGAGAGGGGAACATCATGTATCGATCTTTGTAAGAGTTGCAAATAAAACTGAAGAGAAATTGCAATTTACACCACTGGTGTGCATGCATGATCTGCTCTACGCTCTGCTGCGGTGATCCCGGCGAAGTTGACGAGACCATGCATGCAGGCAAAGCAATGAGCGGCCTGAAGACGACGACGACGCATGACGAATATGGCTTCTCTTCTGCGTGTTTCCAGAGCATGCGCGCACGTACGTCGTACGTGTAAAACTGTAGAGCAGCCTGTTGCGTCCGAAACAGGTGACTGAACTGAACAATGTACGTGTTGTGTGTGTAGAAAGATCGACAAAAGCCGGCCAGATGATTAATCGAGATCTCCATCGCCATGCCGTCCAGGGCATGCATCGTCATGTACAACTGAGAGCTCTTGGATGCATACAGTGACAGGACGAAAGTACGCTAACCGAGGAAAATTGGTAACCTCTCCGAACTAAAACAACCATACATACTACGGATCAGGAGGAAGTATTAAAAACGACGACCATAACGACGAGAATCAGTGTTAAGCGTGATTTAGTAGTTTAGCACTAGCAGCAGCAAGATGCAGGAAGACGAAGCCCCTCTTGGACGCTCATGCCAAGGGAATCACCAAAACACGGCCATCCAGAAGATACCCTCTCTGCCATTGACCAACCCTATTGTGCTCCTTTCTTCGAGTCGCTGGTCCTGCAGTGGCAGTCGGCCCCAGAAGGGCAACATACCACGTTCTGCCGCTGCCGCTGCGACGGCCGGCAGGCGCTGACGGCGGGCTCACCCCGGCGTACACACAGGCACTACTTGCATCTCTTTGCCTTACACTGGGCCCGAACACCCCAAGTGCCCGTTCCTGCTCACCTAGCGTGCGCCGCTCTGACAGAACGCACCGTGCTCTGTCTACGCGCGTCTCTCTTTCCTTTTCGATTCGGTTCCGTAGCTTCATGAAAAATATATCACCCTACGTACCAAGTGCAGTATTCCGTCCCTTTCATGAAACTTGTCTAATATTTATTAAAATTTGAATCTATGTAAATGCTATTTGGTGTCTAGATACATTTAATTTTAGACAGATCTCAGATAATTTTTATTGAACGGAGGGAGTAGAACATCTAGTAGACGCAATGCTATCGAGTTTCGTGGACCCCAAACTTCAAGACTTCTTTGATTCGTGACATTTCAAACGTTGAGCAACTCTCACTCTTGGCTACTTTTTTTTAGATCTCGTGGCTACTTGGGCGAGCTTAGCACCGTGAATTCTAGCCATCAGGGCAGCGCTTGGTCCTCATTCGTGAAATTATTATAACATGTTAGTATGGAAAAGAGTTGTAGGATTAAAGTGATATATCCTCTTAAATTTTACTATTCTATAAGATAAAATGAATTAGATAAATGAGTGTTTGATGCCACATAGCAAACAAAAAATCCTAAGGATTAGAAATAATTTCTCCAAAACAAATGTCTTTGCATTCAATCGACGAACGTACGAATAAGTCCTCCATTTGGGCGATACTCCAATGTTTTCCGACCCCTTGGAGAAAAATGAATCATTACCAATCCATGCAAAGGGATTCAGAGTTTCGCCCTTTCGGTATCGGTGGCATTGGCACCGAACTGTGCCACATTGGATTTCAGCGTTCCGCGGAAAAGGTTTTCGGCGCCAAAATGTGCAACTTCCGTGTCGCTTGTACTGGCATATAACTGGGAGGCTACATTCGGAAATAGTTTTATGAAGGAGCCAGAGGTGGGATTAGTTCAGCCAAAGGGCAAAATTTTGCAAACAGTACTCGAGTTGGTAGCAAGGATTTGGTTACCGGGTGAAATGCCATGGTTACCGTCTGGTAACTGGATTTCTCAGCCCCCTCTAGTAAATGAACTTTGGCCAAAAAATCTCAGTCCAATTAAATTTGGTTTAAATAGACAGATTGGTTAGTCCAACCTAAACTCTCCATGTTCCTTCTCCACTATAACCTCATGCCCCAACTCATTTGTTAGAATCTTTCACTTCTTTCTCCTCCAAACCTTATAATTAGATATTTTTAAGTTTGAAATTCAAATTTAGTTTGATAAACTCCTCCGGTATTTGACCGGTTATCTCCGGTAATCGTGGTTAACAGAAATCTCAATCCACCAGATTTAATTCTGTTTCTTTAGTGCCCATGTAAGCCCATCGAAAAGAAGCCGCCCCTAAGATCAGAACAATACCAATACCATGGAAAGGCATATCGCCCACGACCAAGATTCCTTACCGCCGCACCAGCGCACGCTGGTGCTAACACGCAGACGGTAATGCTAGGCAGCAGCCTGGGACATCCCATCAAATACCGCCGGTGCACTAATGTAGGGGTACATGGCCCAGACCAGGGCGATCCTTTCCACTAGCGTGCCTAGCTGGCGGTACGCCGTCAGTAAATATGTGGTAACCCTGAGGCTATAGGCTATTTCCTAGTAATGCACTATTTCATCCGTGCGAAAATTTGTGTCATTGCCTAAGTATGTATGTATCTATAAACTAAGACGCGTACATGTGTGTTTAGATAAGTCTGCGACAACTTTTCCCGAACGGATGCTCTTTTGGTTCCGAAAAAAGTTACTATCACAAATTTTGATAAGGGGTGGCCCGATCTTCTCAGTAAGCAACGGTGGTGATGATGATCACGGGGTGATGGCAGCGGAGATACACGACGATGAAGTGGATGATAACTTGTATGACGCAACGAGATCTCTCGATTGGTCTCTGTCGCCAATGCAACAGCTCTCAACCCTGCAAGATATTCGCAACTCCACACACTTGCGCACGTAGCCGCCGACCACGAAGCGGTAAGTTGCAACCGTCTAATTCCCAATGGAACAGCAGATCACACAAGACTTTTTCAGGATCTACACAATATCAAGCAATATGGTGTAGGGATTCAATAGTTTTGCTAGAGCAAACAACTAAGAACTAGGGTTTATCTTAAACGTGGTCTAAAGCAGCTAGGGGGCGTCCTGGGCACTTATATAGGTGTCCGGGACGAGTTCTGGTCGAAAAGATACAAGAATAACCGACCCAGAATAGATCTGGTCGAGACAGACTCGGACGAATCCGGTCTGGAGTCCGGTCAACCGGGCCAGGGACCGGGTCGGCCGTTCTGGCGTCCGGTCAACCGGGCGGCAACCGGAAACTTCGCAACTTTCCGGTTTTTGCCCGGTACGATGCATCATATCCGGTTGGCGGCCAGTTGGCGACCGGTCAACCAGGCCAGGGACCGGGCTGGCCGGTCTAGGGCCGGTCGGACCGGGTTCTGGACCGGCCTGGACATCGTCTTCTCCTCTCGCGCTTGCCTCCCGCTCCTCCCTCGCGCGACCATGAGATATCTTCATGTCCAGCTCCATGTCCAGCTTCACGTCCATCTTGACGTCCCTCTTCATGTCCAGCTGCTCCTCTACTCCTCGTGCAACGCTCGTCTCCTCTTGATACCTGATGATACATAAGTAATAGGATTTAGGCAGTATAAAGTTCTCATCAATCAAAGTACCGTTTAGAAACAAGTTCACCTGTTGTTTAAGTAGCTTCGCACGAGCCCTTGTAATTGGTCCAATCCGAACTTCATTGGACTTGAGCTTCACAGCAGGTTCATCTTCATTTATCAATGACGGAGGTAGTGGTGTAGTAGGGATGTCCTCATCATCTCCCCCCTTCAAAAGGCGTCGACCTCAACGCTCCAAGGTCTTCTCCGTCATATGGTGTCAAATCAGCAACATTGAAAGAATTACTGACACCAAACTCATCAACTGGAAGATCTATCGAGTAGGCATTATCATTAATCTTGGCAAGCACTTTGTAAGGACCAGCACCACGAGGCTTCAACTTAGACTTCTGCAGCTTCGGGAACCTATCCTTGCGAAAATGTACCCAGACCATATCACCAGGCTTGAACAACATCTCTTTGCGCTTCTTGTTCATCCTTGCAGCATTGCTCTTGTCTTTCTTCTCTATCAACTCTTTAGTCTTCACATGGATCTTTCGCACAAAATCTGCCCTCTTGGATGCCTCCATATTAACTCTCTCATGTATGGGCAAAGGCAACAAGTCAAGTGGAGTAATGGGCTTGAAACCATACATGACCTCAAAAGGACACAGCTCCGTGGTAGAATGTATCGCCCTGTTGTAAGCAAACTCGACATGCGGCAAACACTCTTCCCACTCCTTCAGGTTCTTCTTGATCATGGATCTCAACAGTTGTGACAAGGTTCGATTCACCACCTCAGTTTGACCATCAGTTTGTGGATGACAAGTAGTACTGAACAGTAGCTTTGTTCCTAGCTTTCCCCAAAGTGTCTTCCAGAAGTAGCTCATGAACTTCACATCACGATCAGAAACAATAGTCTTCGGGACTTGATGGCGTGTATTTCACACGTTCGTTGGGCAACCCCAAGAGGAAGGTATGATGCGCACAGCAGCAAGTTTTCCCTCAGAAAGAAACCAAGGTTTATCGAACCAGGAGGAGCCAAGAAGCACGTTGAAGGTTGATGGCGGCGGGATGTAGTGCGGCGCAACACCGGAGATTCCGGCGCCAACGTGGAACCTGCACAACACAACCAAAGTACTTTGCCCCAACGAAACAGTGAGGTTGTCAATCTCACCGGCTTGCTGTAACAAAGGATTAACCGTATTGTGTGGAAGATGATTGTTTGCAGAGAAAACGAGTAAAAACAAGTATTGCAGCAGATTTGTATTCCGAGATTAAAGAATGGACCGGGGTCCACAGTTCACTAGAGGTGTCTCTCCCATAAGATAAAAGCATGTTGGGTGAACAAATTACAGTCGGGCAATTGACAAATAGAGAGGGCATAACAATGCACATACATGACATGATAAGTATAGTGAGATTTAATTGGGCATTACGACAAAGTACATAGACCGCCATCCAACCGCATCTATGCCTAAAAAGTCCACCTTCGAGGTTATCATCCGAACCCCTCCAGTATTAAGTTGCAAAGCAACGAGACAATTGCATTAAGTATGGTGCGTAATGTAATCAACAACTACATCCTCGGACATAGCGCCAATGTTTTATCCCTAGTGGCAACAACGACAACACAACCTTAGAACTTTCTCACATCGTCCCGTGTGTCAATGCGAGCATGAACCCACTATCGAGCATAAGTACTCCCTCTTGGAGTTAAAAGTAAAAACTTGGCCGAGCCTCTACTAGAAACGGAGAGCATGCAAGATCATAAACAACACATGTGTAATAACTTGATAATTAACATGACATGGTATTCTCTATCCATCGGATCCCGACAAACACAACATAGAGTATTACGGATAGATGATCTTGATCATGTTAGGCAGCTCACAAGATCCAACAATGAAGCACAATGAGGAGAAGACAACCATCTAGCTACTGCTATGGACCCATAGTCCAGGGGTGAACTACTCACTCATCACTCCGGAGGCGACCATGGCGGTGTAGAGTCCTCCCGGAGATGAATCCCCTCTCCGGCAGGGTGCCGGAGGAGATCTCCGGAATCCCCGAGATGGGATCGGCGGCGGCGGCGTCTCAGTAAGGTTTTCCGTATCGTGGTTTTTCGCATCAGGGGTTTCGCGACGGAGGCTTTAAGTAGGCGGAAGGGCAGAGTCGGGGGCCTGACGAGGGGCCCACACTACAGGGCGGCGCGGGCCCCCTTGGCCGCGCCGCCATGTGGTCCGGCCACCTCGTGGCCCCACTTCGTATGTTCTTCGGTCTTCCGGAAGCTCCGTGGAAAAATAGGCCCCCGGGTCTTCGTTTCGTCCAATTCCGAGAATATTTCGTTACTAGGATTTCGAAACCAAAAACAGCAGAAAACGAGAACCGGCACTTCGGCATCTTGTTAATAGGTTAGTTCCGTAAAATGCACGAATATGACATAAAGTGTGCATAAAACATGTAGGTATCATCAATAATATGGCATAGAACATAAGAAATTATCGATACGTCGGAGACGTATCAAGCATCCCCAAGCTTAGTTCCGCTCGTCCCGAGCAGGTAAAACGATAACAAAGATAATTTCTGAAGTGATATGCCATCATAACCTTGATCATACTATTTGTAAACATATGTAGTGGATGCAGCGATCAAAACAACGGTAATGACATGAGAAAACAAGTGAATCATAAAGCAAAGACTTTTCATGAATAGTACTTCAAGACAAGTATTAATAAGTCTTGCATAAGAGTTAACTCATAAAGCAATAAATCAAAGTAAAGGCATTGAAGCAACACAAAGGAAGATTAAGTTTCAGCGGTTGCTTTCAACTTGTAACATGTATATCTCATGGATAATTGTCAACATAGAGTAATATAACAAGTACAATATGCAAGTATGTAGGAATCAATGCACATTTCACACAAGTGTTTGCTTCTTGAGGTGGAGAGAAATAGGTGAACCGACTCAACATAAAAGTAAAGAGAATGGTCCTTCAAAGAGGAAAGCATCGATTGCTATATTTGTGCTAGAGCTTTTATTTTGAAAACATGAAACAATTTTGTCAACGGTAGTAATAAAGCATATGAGTTATGTACATTATATCTTACAAGTTGCAAGTCTCATGCATAGTATACTAATAGTGCCCGCACCTTGTCCTAATTAACTTGGACTACCGGATCTTTGCAATGCACATGTTTTGACCAAGTGTCACAATGGGGTACCTCCATGCCGCCTGTACAAAGGTCTAAGGAGAAAGCTCGCATTTTGGATTTCTCGCTTTTGATTATTCTCAACTTAGACATCCATACCGGGACAACATGGACAACAGATAATGGACTCCTCTTTAATGCATAAGCATGTGGCAACAATTATTATTCTCATATGAGATTGAGGATATGTGTCCAAAACTGAAACTTCCACCATGAATCATGGCTTTAGTTAGCGGCCCAAAGTTCTTCTCTAACAACATGCATGCTCCAACCATGAAGGTGGTAGATCTCTCTTGCTTCGAGACAAGACGGACATGCATAGCAACTCACATGATATCCAACAAAGAATAGTTGATGGCGTCCCCGAAACATGGTTATCGCTCAACAAGCAACTTAATAAGAGATAAAGTGCATAAGTACATATTCAATACTACAATAGTTTTTAAGCTATTTGTCCCATGAGCTATATATTGCAAAGGTGAATGATGGAATTTTAAAGGTAGCACTCAAGCAATTTACTTTGGAATGGCGGATAAATACCATGTAGTAGGTAGGTATGGTGGACACAAATGGCATAGTGGTTGGCTCAAGTACTTTGGATGCATGAGAAGTATTCCCTCTCGATACAAGGTTTAGGCTAGCAAGGTTATTTGAAACAAACACAAGGATGAACGGTACAGCAAAACTCACATAAAAGACATATGGTAAACATTATAAGACTCCATACCGTCTTCCTTGTTGTTCAAAACTCAATACTAGATGTTATCTAGACTCTAGAGAAATCAAATATGCAAACCAAATTAGCAAGCTCTAAGTATTTCTTCATTAATGGGTGCAAAGTATATGATGCAAGAGCTTAAACATGAGCACAACAATTGCCAAGTATCAAATTATCCAAGACATTTTAGAGTTACTACATGTAGCATTTTCCAATTCCAACCATATAACAATTTAACGAAGAAGAAACTTCGCCATGAATACTATGAGTAGAGCCTAAGGACATATTTGTCCATATGCTACAGCGGAGCGTGTCTCTCTCCCATAAAGTGAATGCTAGGATCCATTTTATTCAAACAAAACAAAAAACAAAAACAAACCGACGCTCCAAGCAAAGTACATAAGATGTGACGGAATAAAAATATAGTTTCAGGGGAGGAACCCGATAATGTTGTCGATGAAGAAGGGGATGCCTTGGGCATCCCCAAGCTTAGACGCTTGAGTCTTCTTAATATATGCAGGGGTGAACCACCGGGGCATCCCCAAGCTTAGAGCTTTCACTCTCCTTGATCATATTGCATCATACTCCTCTCTTGATCCTTGAAAACTTCCTCCACACCAAACTCGAAACAACTCATTAGAGGGTTAGTGCATAATAAAAATTCACATGTTCAGAGGTGACACAATCATTCTTAACACTTCTGGACATTGCATAAAGCTACTCGGACATTAATGGATCAAAGAAATTCATCCAACATAGCAAAAGAGGCAATGCGAAATAAAAGACAGAATCTGTCAAAACAGAACAGTCCGTAAAGATGGATTTTATTAGGCCACCAGAATTGCTCAAACGAAAATGCTCAAATTGAATGAAAGTTGCGTACATATCTGTGGATCATGCTCGTAAATTGGCGTAATTTTCTGAGCTACCTACAGGGAGATAGACCCAGATTCGTGACAGCAAAGAAATCTGGAACTGCGCAAGTAATCCAAATCTAGTACTTACTTTTCTATCAAAGACTTTACTTGGCACAACAAAACTCAAAACTAAGATAAGGAGAGGTTGCTACAGTAGTAAACAACTTCCAAGACTCAAATATAAAACAAAGTACTGTAGTAAAAACATGGGTTGTCTCCCATAAGCGCTTTCGTTAACGCCTTTCAGCCTAGGCGCGTAAAGTGTAACTCAAGTATTATCGAAGGGTGGTGCACCTACAGCGGGGTTTGGAGTTTTCTCAACCATGCATAGTATATTGGATACATAAGTTTCAGCGTCTCCCTTTTCATTAGTCTTGGGCTTGCTACTCTCATCGAACAAATTTTCGGGAACAAGCCAAGC